>NC_041386.1:457912876-457954697 GCF_002162155.2 Triticum dicoccoides | reverse complement strand
TACTGCTTGCATTATAGTAGTGTAGCATGTTACTGCTTTCCGTCAATCCTATTATGATGCATAGCCTTTCCTTGCTACTACTGTTGTTACCTTTACCTACAATTCTAAATGCTTAGTATAGGATGCTAGTATTCCATCAGTGGCCCTACATTCTTGTCCATTTTCCATGCTATACTATCAGGTCGTGATCACTCGGGAGGTGATCATGGGTATATACATGTATACATATTATATGATACTTGTGGTGACTAAAGTCGGGTCGACTCGTAGAGTACCCGCGAGTGATTCATGGATTGGGTCCGAAAGGACGTTTGTCCTGACGGCCCTCTGAGTGAACCTTTGTGGCGGAGCGACAGGGTAGGTGGAGACCAACTAGGAGAGAGGTGGGCCTGGCCCTGGTCGGCGTCTGTGGTTAATTCAATTAACACGCTTAACAAGATCTTGGTATTTGACCTGAGTCTGGCCATTGGCCTATATGCACTAACAAACTACGCAGGAACAGTTATGGGCACTCGACGTCGTGGTATCAGCCGAAGCCTTTGTGACGTCAGTCACTGAGCGGCGCGCGTCGGATTGGACTGGAACACCTGCTCTTGTATTAGGGAGGCTAGGTCTGCTTCCGTCCGCCCACGCAATGTGTGGGTGTGCAATGGGAGATGGGCCCAGACCCCTGCGCCATAGGATTTAGACTGGCGTGCTGACCTCTCTATTGTGCCTAGGTGGGGCTGCGATGTGTTGATCTTAGGCCGGGCATGACACAGGAAAGTGTGTCCGGCCAAAGGGGATCAAGCGTGTTGGGAAATGTGGTGCACCCCTACAGGGAAGTTTATCTATTCGAATAGCCATGTCCCTCGATAAAAGGACGACCCGGAGTTGTCCCTTGACCTTATGACAACTAGAACTGGGTACTTAATAAAACACACCCTTCCAAGTGCCAGATACAACCCGGTGATCGCCTTCTCACAGGGTGATGAGGGGAGGATCGCCGGGTAGGATTATGCTATACGATACTACTTGGTGAACTTACCATCTACTCTCTTCTATATGCTTCAAGATGGAGGCTTCCAGAAGCGTAGTCTTTGTCGGATTTCGGGTTCCGGCAGACCCTTGAGGTTCGCACACTGGGGTGCGCGCAGAGATTTCGCCCCCTACCTACCTGCACCCCTCTGCCATGCTAGGATCTAAAACTAAGGAAAGAACAACACAAGAGACACAGGGTTTATACTGGTTCGGGCCACCGTTGTGGTGTAATACCCTACTCCAGTGTGTGGTGTGGTGGATTGCCTCTTGGGCTGATGATGATGAACAATACAAGGAAGAACAGCCTCGCGAGGGTCTGTTCTTGGCTAGGGCGATGAACTGCTTGGAGGAGTTCAGTCACCTTTCTCTCTCTCTCTCTCTCTCTCTCTCTCTCTCTCTCTCTCTCTCTCTCTCTCTCTCTCTCTCTTTCTCTCTCTCTGCTTCCTCCAACCGACCGAACCCCCTCCTAGGGAGCCTTGCTTTGTGGGTGGCTGGTCCTATTTATAGAGGCCCTGGTCCTCTTCCCAAATATTGAGCGGGAAGGGAGCCAACAATGGCGGGCTAATTTGAAGGGGGACAACAAGTATTAGCTATCCCGACAAAAGTGGTCTTCGCCTGCGCAAAGCTCTGGTGATGACGCCGTCTTGGGCTCCACGGTGACCTCCGTCTCGTAGTCCTCCTGGTCTTGGTCTCGTTGCACCGAAATGGCAAACTTTGCCTGATGCCTCGGTACTCCGCGGCTGCGCTTTCCCCTTTGCACCAAAGAGGAAAGGAGGATGCTGCGTGGGCTGGCACCCGCCTGGCGCCCTGAGTCGTCATGGCTTGCGTCACGGGCACCTCGTGAGGTACCCAGCCTTGATCTCTCCGCCTCCTCGTGAGCCAGCCTGACGAGGCCGTGCCTGAGGAAGCTCCGCGTCATCCGCCCCGCGAGGCTTGGCCCCTCGCGAGGGTCTTGGGTTTGTGTTGGTGAAGACGGGCCGTGCTGGGCCCCCCTTTGAGCCACGCCGCAGGCCGCAGGCAGGCAAGTCTGGGGACCCCCATTCCCAGAATGCCGACAGTAGCCCCCGGTCCCAAGGCGCGCCCGGACTTGGCCGTGCAGGGAGGCGGAAGGGCAAGAGCGAAGCGCCGCGGGCCCTAACAGCCTGCGGCCTTGGGCGCCACTTGGCGGTTGACTGGACGTGGGCGCCTTAGCAACCGCGTGAGTTGATAAAGGAGTGGCATCCGCCTAGGCCCTGCTTCTTGCTTTCCCCGGTTGCTGCTCAGATCCCCTTTCTTGCGCCTCTCCTTCCTTCCTCCCAAATTTCCAGATCTGCTCTGACTGCGCGACCTAGGGAGCCATGGCACCTCGTCAGCCCCCGGCTGCAGCTTGGTACTCGTCTGCCCTGGACTCGCTGAACTTGTCGGAGGCGAGCCTTGCCCGGTTGCGCCGGATGGCGACGGCGTGGGGCATCGACGGGGCGAAGGTGTTCAAGGCCGGCTCCGCCACCCTTGAGGGTGAAAGGAGCACCTTCTTTCCGCTCTTCGTAAGTGCCATTGTTGCTGGCCTTGTGCCTCCCTTCTCCGAGTTCTTCTTCTCTGTCCTCCGCCATTACAAGCTACAGGCTCTGCATCTCCATCCCAACTCCGTCCTTCTCCTGGCAATCTTTGCTTATTATTGCGAGGCCCACGTTGGGGTGCAGCCCTCGGTGGCCTTGCTGCGCCACTACTTCTGCCTCCGGACCTCTCGCGGGACTGCTTCCGCGTGCGCAAGCTTCGTCGCGTACGGCGGCTCCATTGCCATCTTGAACTCTGGGAAGAGGATTGAGGGCTTCAGGAGCAAGTGGATCTTGATGGATGCTGGGCGCATCCACCCTCGGCTGATCCTGCCCACGGATCAGCCCATGAGCTCCAGCAACTGGGGTCGAGTGGAGCTCGCGGATCCCCGCGCGAAGATGGTGTTGGAGAAGATGGACGCGGATCTGAGGCCGACCGACATGGCGGCGGCGAAGCTGACTGGCGCGTCACTGCTGAGGGAGTTCCTGGAGCACCGGATGGCTCCGCTTCGGCAGTACTCACTTCCAATGTGGAGGCCTCGTTCGAGCCCCGCGGCCTTGGCCGACGGAGACCTGGCTGTGGTTCTCCAATGTCTGGTTGGGGGCAATGTGGCGAGGTTGGAGGGTGCTCCTACGCCCTTCTTCCTCCGCGACGACTGGGAGCGGGTGGTGAAATCCATGCCCGTCTTCTACAGGGAGGGGCCCGTGCCCCTGGAAGCTCCCGAGGGACTAGTAGACGTGCCCTCCGACGACTCTAGCGAAGAGGAGGAAGGAGGGGAGCGGGGAAAAGAGCCTGACTCCGAGGTGACTGACGGAGAGTCGAGGGCTCCCCTCCCCCGGTGCAGGTCCCACGCTCTCCGCCTCTCTCCGAGCGATGACGATGAGGATGACGACGAAGACGATGACAAGGACAACGACGGGCAGGGCGGCGGGAGCTCGCCCCCGATCCCGAGGAAGGACAGGACTGGGCTGATCTCCCGCGGGTCTCCCCCGGCCCCGGGGCGAACCGCAGGCGCACCTTCCGCCTCCAAGCTTCCCGAGGTTGACCCTTCCAGCCGGCTTTTAGGCTTCAAATTTGGCCGGAGGCCGCTTGAGCTCACTGGCGATGACCCGTAAGCATTCGATTCTTGTCTTTATCTCTTGCTCTGCTTCTGAGGCTTGAGGTCCGCATTCTTTTGGATAGGCTGGCGCCCGCAGCAAAGAAGCCGAAGGGGGCTCCCGAGGTTCCATCCGTGGCGGCGCTTCTGCCCGCGAAGGAGGGTGACCGCAACGCACAGGCTTCTCCTGCCCGGTCGTCCTCGCGAGGCCTGGCTACGCCGGCTGGGGCGAGCTCAGCCCCCATGGCCCAAGTGGCTCCCGAGGAGCTCTTGCCTGCCGCCGCCACTACAGCTGTCAGGGCGTGGCAGACTCCGCCTAGGGATGTCGCGGCTGCGCTGCCGCCTTCTCCTCCTACTCCATCGGCTGCTGTTTCTCCGACTCCCTCTGTCGTTCTGGATCGTGCTGTTGCTGAGCTGGACCGACTGCGTCAGGACCTTCTTGGCACCGACCCCTGCTTGGTGGCCGGGCGCTTGGAGCTGGCTTCAGGATGGGTTCGCTCCGACGCCTCGATTTGGGCGGCGCTGGTCCAGGCCTCGACGGCATGCGACGAGGAGAAGCAGGACGTACTGGAGGCGAAGGCTGCTCGTGATGCAGCCCTGGGGGAGGTGGTCGACGTCCGTGGTCGCTGTAAGGCGCTGGAGGACGAGCTGCAAGGCCTGCGGGACCAGCTCGCGAAAGAGGTCCACCTTCACCAAGAGCAGGAAGAAGGCGTGAAGGCTCGCGAGGCGACCGTCGAGGGCCGGGAGGCCAAGCTCAGGAAGCGCTGCGACCGCCTAGGCGCGCTGGAGCAGGAGTTGGGGGCGAGGAAGGCCGAGCTGGACGGCAAGGCCCTGGTTCTTGCCGAGGACCGCGCGGCCTTCACGGAGTTGGAGGCGAAGGCTCGCTCCTCGCTGAGGACGCTTTACGACAGCGGCCTGGAGAGCCCACTGGCTAGCGCTGAGGATGGCCCCGCCAAGCTGCTTCCCTTCCCGGTTCATGCTCTTGAAGATGTCGCCCTTGGCCTTGGCCCCACGGCCGAGGCTGAGGCGTGTGTCCTGTCTTCTGCAGCGCTGACGTGGGTCCTCACCCACATCTACCTTCGCGATCCCGGTGTCGACCTCGACGGCCTGCTGGAGCCAGTGAGTGGTGAGCATGCCGCCGCCGCTGCCGAGGCCGTGAAGGGTCGCGTGGAGGTTCTGCTGGGGAAGTTCCGGGCCTTCAGCACCAAGCCGGAGCAAGGCGCTGCCGACCCCGCTGCTCCGTGAGGCGAACCCACTCCGCGCTGCTCCCTCGCCGACAAGTGACTCTGTCGTGGCTCCTATCCGGCTTTTAGTTCCTGCACATGTATCATGCCTCGGGGAGGCGTTTAAACTTGAATTTGGCGTTGAGATAACAGTGTGGACTGTAATATTTGCTTTTGAACTTCTTGAAATTTGCGCTTTTCCTTCCTACTTGCTTATGTTCTACACCGGCAGAGCCCGGCCCCGCGCGTACCTCACCCAGCAATAGTCACGACCGGAAACCAAGACGGGACCAAGGAGTGAGGGGCTACGTGACAAGTTAGGCTCCTGAGTCGCGATGCTCAGGAGTCCCCCTTGGCGCACGAACAACAAGTAGGGAGGTGTGATCCGGGTGGATCTACCGTTCTACGTCTACAGAGCCCGGCCGCGCGCGTGCCTCACCCAGCGATGGTCCCGACCGGAAACCAGGACGGGGCCACGGAGTGAGGGGCTACGTGACCATAGGCTCCTGAGTCGCGATGCTCAGGAGTCCCCCTTGACGCTCAAACGGCAAGTAGGGAGGTATGATGTGGGTGGATCCACCATTCTACGTCTACAGAGCCCGGCCGCGCGCGTGCCTCACACAGCGATGGTCCCGACCATAAACCAGGACGTGGCCACGGAGTGAGGGGCTATGTGACCAGTTAGGCTCCTGAGTCGTGATGCTCAGGAGTCCCCCTTGACGCTCAAACGGCCTTCGTACCTTGGCTCCGCTCGGGGAGAGACGCGCGACGAACCAGGCCCTGAGGGACCTGGCTGGGCGGCATGCGTCTGGGTGTGACCCAGGCACAGTCCCCGTGCCCAGCCCCCTCGCGCTGCACTCCCGAGGGGAGGCGTTCCGATGAGGCTAGACACTGAGCTCTGGGCTCCCTGAGGTTGATGCGGCCCGGGGGCCACCCTCAGTTGTTTATCACCAGCGCGGAGCATAGTGCTACCGTATGTGTACGGGCATAGCTACTCCTCGGCAGTGTCGTCAGCCAGCGCGGAGCATGGTGCTTCCACTGGTACGTGGGAGGGGACCCCCCTCCGGGAGGAGCCCCCGGGGAGTGTACAGCCCCGCCCTGACACGTGGCTGGCACGGTAGGGCCTGGCGAGGTGTATCTGGGCACCCGTGAGCTAGCACGGGACTCGCGGGGCCCTACCTCTAGGCGGGTTGCGCCTGGCACTGGGCCTTATCTTGTGATGTGTCCCTGCAAATTTGGTTAGATGCTTGCACTCTACGTCCTCGGGTCCCGGCCCTCGAGCTGGTCTCAGCCGTCGCTGGTATGCCAGGTCGCGATGCCATGGACAAGGCCAGAGGGTGAGGGCTGGAGAGCCAGTAAGAGCCCTGAGTCGCGATGCTCAGGTACCCCCCTTTAACGTGCAACTGGTCGGCATGGAGAAGAAGAGGTGCCGTGGACCGGCATCGAATAATCTTGCATGGTGGGTTTAACGCATAATCGGAAATAAATGCAAATGGGATACATGCCACTGGGCCTGGCCCGAGCGGCTTGGGGATTATGCGGCCTGAGGGGCGCCCCCAACAAGGTAAGCTGACAACATAGAATAAAAAGGGATACACGCCGCAGGGACGGACCCCCGCGGCCTGGGAATAATGCAGCCCTGTGGGGGCGCTCCCAGTTGGAAGTGAAACTAGAGAGATGTCACCTGATGATGTTGAGGACGAAGGAGTGTTGGTGTAGCAGACTCGGTGGGCTGCGGGAGCCGATCCTCACGAGCCCCCAGGCCCAGGGGCCTTGGGAGGCTCCGAAGGCGCTGGCGGCTCCTCGCGGGCCATCTCCATCTCTGCCAGGGCTGCGGAACGCCTGGCCTCTCGTGCCTCCGCGATGCCCCTCATGAGGCGCTGGTACATGTCAGCCGCGCTCGGCAAGCAGTAAGGCATGTGAATGTAGCTATGGGGTGGACCTCCGCAGCGCCCCACTCAAGAGGGCCAGAGGCGCTCTAGGGAGGTGACTTGGTTGAGCCCTGGTACATCGATGCAGATGCGCAGCCCGCCATTCTTGCCTGGATGGGGGGCCACTGCTGGTAGGCGATGACCACCTCTCATGACTCTTGACTCCTGTAGCTCCTGAATGGCCTTGCTGATGAACTCCTGAGGGTCTGGATCTCCTTGCCTTGCTCCTTCTCGAGGGAAACGTGCTTAAAAACATGCCTCCATGTGGTGCCCAAGCGCCTCGCTCGTGACCCTAGCTAGGTCGGTGGCCCTCCAGGGGAGAGCCCCCGAGCCCTGCCTGAGGAGGGCGCCGGGCGCGCTTTCCTATACGATGGAGAGAGGTTCCCCCTGGGCAGGCGCGGGCCCAGAGGGGCCTGCCTCCTGAGGGGCCGGGCCGGACGATGTCTTCTTCTTCTTGGGGGCGGCCTCGGGAAGCCTCCTGCTTCCGCGATCCGGGTCTTCCAGTGATGCAGCCTGATAGGCTCGTTCCAGGGAACACACCGCGTCCTTCTCTTCACATGGCACCGTGATGACTCCGCCGCTTCCTGGCATCTTGGGGACGTTGTAGCCGTGGTGAGTTACGGCCATGAACTTGGCCAGCGCTGGGTACCCAAGGATGGCGTTGTATGGTAGGCGAATGTGGGCGACATCGAAGTCGATGAGCTCGGTGCGGTAGTTGTCGCATGCCCCGAAGGTGACAGGGAGGCGGACCTGCCCAATCGGGACCGTGGAGCCGTCAGTGATACCGGAGAAGGGCTTGGTTGGCTGAAGCTGGCTGTAGGGCACTTGGAGGTTGTTGAATGTTTCCACGGACAGGACGTTGAGCCCTGCCCCGCCATCGATGAGGGTCTTGGTGACCACCACGTGGCTGATGATTGGGGAGCGAAGCATCGGGAGAACTCTGGCTGTAGCTGCACACTTGAGCTGATCTGCTGAGCTGAACGTGATGGCGCACGCCGACCACCTGAGAGGGCGCGTGGCTTCGAGCCTGGGGAGGACTGCGTTCACTTCGCGGGCGAACTGCTTGAAGATGCGCTGAGAGGCGGGGGCTTGTGCTCCGCCTAAGATGCAGGCGATCGCGCGCAGCTCCTGGAAGCCCCCAGCCTCCTCATCCTGGTGACGGTCCTCTTTTCTCCTTGGCTGCGGCGGCAGCGGTGGGAGGCCTGCGTTGCCTTGCGGGCGATCCTCGCGAGGCTGATCCCTCCAGTCTCCCTTGCGAGGTTGATCCCTCCATCCTCTCTCGCGAGGCGGGTCCTACTAGCGATCCTCGCAAGGTTGGTCGCGCCACCCTTGGCGCGGGCCATGGTCTTCCCAGCGTCCTGCATTCCTTCCTCCTCCTCGACCGTAGTCCCGGTCACCGCGGTCGGGGTGACGGTTGATCCTTCCTTCTCGCACGGCTCGGAGTTCTTGACATTCGTTGGTGTTGTGGGTGTGGAGGTCGTGGTACACACAGTACCGGCTGCCCTTGGAAGGTTCGGGCTGATCTTTGCCCCGCTTGGTGTCTGGTTCTGCCGCGAGCACGACAGCCCCCTTGCACTTCACATCCTTGACCTTGAGCTTCTTCTCTTCTGGGTCTGCGGCAGGCAGCTCGAGGAGGGAGAGACGCCCTTCCTCAGCCCTGGCGCACTTGTTCGCCAAGTTGAACAGCTCCAAGGAAGTGCACAGGTCTTTATGCATCGCCAGCTCCTCCTTCATCTTGACGTCGCGCACGCCGTCGGAGAAGGACGAGATGATGGCCTCCTCAGTCAACTTGGGAATCTTGAGGCGTGCGTTGTTGAAGCGCTGGATGTACTTCTGCAGGGTCTCCTCGGGTTATTGCTTGATGCGGCGCATGTCGCTCACGGCAGGTGGCTGGTCGCGAGTGCCTTGGAAGTTGGCGATGAAGCGGGTGCGCATCTCCTCCCAGGAGGAGATTGTGCCTGGAGCCAGGTTCAGGAGCCAGGTGCGAGCCCCGTCCTTGAGCGCCATGGGAAAGCAGTTCGCCATGACCTTCTCGTCTTCGTTGGCAGCTTCGATGCCTGGAGCCAGGTTCCGCCCAGGGGCCACGCGCCTTGGATCCATGGCGTCTTCTTGAGGAGGAGGCGGCCGGGGCGCCGCCGGAGCCTCGTCGCCCGCGCGGGGCGGGGTGCGGTGCAGTGGAACGGACGGTGCAGGAGAGCCCCCTGCGGCGCAGACGAGCTCGGCGACGCGGTCGAGCCATTCGTCGTAGACGTCGTTGACGGGACGGTAGCGCAGGAGCTCGTTTGCCGTGATGAGCGCGCCCCGAGCCTCCATGGGTGCGCGGAGCATGCAGGACGAAGAACCAGCTGGGGTGAGCAAGGGAGTTGCGGTGCGGCCGTCTTGCCGCACGGACGGATGCTGGGACGACAATGCTTGCCGCTCATCCCCCGCTGGGCCGGTGGCGGCGTTGACGGCAGGTGACGGGGAACGGCGTGGATGCCCGCCGACAGGGGCCGTCTGGGCGACGCGGGAAGCGAGTGCGGCCCGGCGCTCGGCGCGGGCCCGACGAGTGTCAGACATGGGCGTGATGGTCGGAGGAGAACGGGGCGGTGGAAGACGAATTCCGGCGCACCCCTACCTGGCGCGCCAAATGTCGGATTTCGGGTTCCGGCAGACCCTTGAGGTTCAAACACTTGGGTGCGCGCGGAGATTTCGCCTCCTACCTACCTGCACCCCTCCGCCATGCTAGGATCTAAAACTAAGGAAAGAACAACACAAGAGACAAAGGGTTTATACTGGTTCGGGCCACCGTTGTGGTGTTATACCCTACTCCAGTGTGTGGTGTGGTGGATTGCCTCTTAGGCTGATGATGATGAACAATACAAGGAAGAACAGCCTCGCGAGGGTCTGTTCTTGGCTAGGGCGATGAACTGCTTGGAGGAGTTCAGTCACCTTTCTCTCTCTCTCTCTCTCTCTCTCTCTCTCTTTCTCTCTCTCTGCTTCCCCCAACCGACCGAACCCCCTCCTAGGGAGCCTTGCTTTGTGGGTGGCTGGTCCTATTTATAGAGGCCCTGGTCCTCTTCCCAAATATCAAGCGGGAAGGGAGCCAACAATGGCGGGCTAATTTGAAGGGGGACAGCAAGTATCAGCTATCCTGACAAAAGTGGTCTTCGCCTGCGCAAAGCTCTGGTGATGACGCCGTCTTGGGCTCCACGGTGACCTCCATCTCGTAGTCCTCCTGGTCTTGGTCTCGTTGCACCGAAATGGCAACCTTTGCCTGATGCCTCGGTACTCCGCGGCTGCGCTTGCCCCCTTTGCACCAAAGAGGAAAGGAGGACGCTGCGTGGGCTGGCACCCGCCTGGCGCCCTAAGTCGTCATGGCTTGCGTCACGCGCACCTCGTGAGGTACCCCGCCTTGATCTCTCCGCCTCCTCGTGAGCCAGCCTGACGAGGCCGTGCCTGAGGAAGCTCCGCGTCATCTGCCCTGCGAGGCTTGGCCCCTCGCGAGGGTCTTGGGTTTGTGTTGGTGAAGACGGGCCGTGCTGGGCCCCCCTTTGAGCCACGCCACAGGCCGCAGGCAGGCAAGTATGGGGACCCCCATTCCCAGAACACCGACAGTCTTTGATAGGACTAGCTATCCCCCTCTTATTCCGGCATTCTGCAGTCCAATGCACATATACTACCCCTTTCATTGATACCAAGGCATATGTAGTGTAGCTCCTTGCTTGCGAGTACTTTGGATGAGTACTCACGGTTGCTTTGCTCCCCCTTTTCCCCTTTCTATACCCGGTTGTTGCGACCAGACTTTGGAGTCCAGGAGCTAGACGCCACCGTCGACGACGACTCCTACTACACTGGAGGTGCCTACTACTACATGTAGGCCGCTGATAGCGACCAAGAGTAGTTTAGGAGGATCTCAGGCAGGAGGCCTACGCCTCTTTCGATATGTATCCCAGTTTGTGCTAGCCTCCCTAAGGCAAACTTGTTTACTTATGTCTGTACTCAGATATTGTTGCTTCCGCTAACTCGTCTATGATCGAGCTCTTGTCTTCGAGCCCTCGAGGCCCTTGGCTTGTAATATGATGCTTGTATGACTTATTTTATTTGTAGAGTTGTGTTGTGATATCTTCCCGTGAGTCCCTAATCTTGATTGTACATGTTTGCATGTATGATTAGTGTATGGTCCAATCGGGGGCGTCACAAGTTGGTATCAGAGCCAACTGCCTGTAGGAATCCCCCTTCCAAACTCCTTGGCCGAAGTTGAGTCTAGTCACTGATTTTTTTTACTAACATGGCTATGCGGCTTATAGGCCCACGTCGCCATTGGGTGGTATTAGGATCTTTTATTCCTTGACCTATACTCTATGACTCTGACATCTCTTCTATTCGGGTTAAACAATTTTACTAACTCCGACTCTAGGTTCTCGATAATACTTTCTCCTGGAGAGCCCCTTCAGTCCAGATGATCGCCTGCTGCACTAGAAGATTTCGAAGATACTCTCTGATATTCTCTCGAGACTTTGTGCCTGTTGCTTTTGCAGTTCACTACCACAAAAATATCCCTATGGATAAATACATACGCCTGTCATTCTTACTTTTATTCCTAGTTGATCTTGTTATTACAAGATACCCCAAAATTCTCTCTATTGCTCCGAGAAAACCTTTTGCCTTGCTATTCTAAGCCACATGAATACCCCTACGGATTATTTCTTGCACCTATCGAGTATCCTTTCATCCCCAGTTGATTCATGTATTTCACAAAAATCTTCAAAATACTATTCATTCTTCCAAAGATCCTCAACAGCCGAATGCTCTTGAAATTCTTGCTTGCCGGTATTATGTGTAATCCCATAAGTATGGTAATCTTATTGGCATCCTTTGTTAGTATCATTTTGAGACCGTTGATTCAATATGTTGCGAATGCTCACAATCCTCAACCAGATCCTAGAATTCATCCTTCCAGCTCAAACATCATTTTAACATGAGCTGGATCTCGCCCCATCAAATTGCCATCGATTGTGCCCCTAAGCCTGCTCAGCCTATCCATCCTTAATCGGAGTATTTGCTTCTGATCCCTTGATTTGTAAATCATAATTATTTTGCATTTGAGCTTTGAGTTAGTCAGTTGTTTCTATAATTTGATCTCCATGCATCCCTTCTTCCTCTAGTGAGTACCGGTGCTCCCATCACCACCAGATGCTTTGTTGGGTTTTATCTGACAATGTCCCTCATATTCAATCACTTTGGAAGTTTTTCCATGATACATAATGCAAATCCTATTCTCAGATTTGGCCAATGATACGTCTCTGTCGTATCTACTTTTCCAAACACTTCTGCACTTGTTTTGGACTCTAACTTGCATGATTTGAATGGAACTAACCTGGACTGACGCTATTTTAAGAAGAATTGCCATGGTGTTATTTTTGTGTAGAAATAAAAGTTCTCAGAATGACCTGAAAATTAACGGAGAATTATTTTGGAATATATAAAAAATACTGGAAGAAGAATCCACGTCAGGGGGCCTCCACCTGTCCACGAGGGTGGGGGCGCGCCCCCTGCCTCGTGGACCCCCTGACGCTGCACCGACCTCAACCTTGACTCCATATATTCACTTTCGGGGAGGAAAAAATCAGGGAGAAGGATTCATCGTGTTTTATGATACGGAGCCGCCGCCAGGCCCTAAACTCTCTCGGGAGGGCTAATCTAGAGTCCGTTCGGGGCTCCAGAGAGGGGAATCCGTCGCCATCGTCATCATCAACCATCCTCCATCACATATTTCATGATGCTCACCGCCGTGCGTGAGTAATTCCATCGTAGGCTTGCTGGACGGTGATGGGTTGGATGAGATTTATCATGTAATCGAGTTACTTTTGTTAGGGTTTGATCCCTAGTATCCACTATGTTCTAAGATTGATGTTGCTATGACTTTGCTATGCTTAATGCTTGTCACTAGGGCCCGAGTGCCATGATTTCAGATCTGAACCTATTATGTTTTCATCAATATATGAGAGTTATTGATCCTATCTTTCAAGTCTATAGTCACCTATTATGTGTTATGATCCGTTAACCCGAAGTGACAATAATCGGGATACTTACCGGTGATGACCGTAGTTTGAGGAGTTCATGTATTCACTATGTGTTAATGCTTTGGTCCGGTACTCTATTAAAAGGAGGCCTTAATATCACTTAGTTTCCAATAGACCCCACTGCCACGGGAGGGTAGGACAGAAGATGTCATGCAAGTTCTTTTCCATAAGCATGTATGACTATATTCGGAATACATGCCTACATTACATTGATGAACTGGAGCTAGTTCTGTGTCACCCTAGGTAATGACTGTTACATGATGAGCCGCATCCGGCATAATTCTCTATCACTGATCCATTGCCTACGAGATTTCCATATATTGTTCTTCGCTTATTTAGTTTTCCGTTGGTACTGTTATCATCACTATAAAACACCAAAAATATTACTTTTGCTACTGTTACCTTTTGTTATCGTTACCACTACTATCATATTACTTTGCTACTAAATACCTTGCTGCAGATATTAAGTTTCCAGGTGTGGTTGAATTGACAACTCAGCTGCTAATACTTGAGAATATTCTTTGGCTCCCCTTGTGTCGAATTAATAAATTTGGGTTGAATACTCTACCCTCGAAAACTGTTGTGATCCCCTATACTTGTGGGTTATCAAGACTATTTTCTGGCACCGTTGCCAGGGAGCATAGCTCTGTTCTTTGAGTCACTTGGGATTTATATCTGCTTATCATTAGGAAGAACTTAAAAGATCCAAGAACCAAGATTTATCCCTCAACTACGAGGGGAGGTAAGGAACTGCCATCTAGCTCTGCACTTGATTCACCTTCTGTTTTGAGTAAGCTTGCGACACCTAAACCTGCTTCTGCTATTAATTCTGATATGTCGCATGTTATTGATGATGCCACTTCTGCTATGCATGATACTTATGATGAAAATACTTCTATGCTTGATACTACTGTGCGACTTGGTGAATTTCTTGATGAACAACTTGCTAGGGCTAGAGAGAATGAAATTATTGAAACTGATAATATTGATGAAAGTGATGATGAAGATTCTCCCCCTAGATATGAATTACCTGTTGTGCATGAGGGCTATGTTATATATGAAGAAACTGCTAGAGATTTTCTTGCTTGCAATGATAGGAGTGATATTAAGAAATTATTAGCTAAGCTGAAACAAAAAACTGTGAATGCTGGAATGAAATATGATCCTGCTTATGATACTTCACCTATCTTTGTTACTGATAAGGATTATGAATTCTCTATCGACCCTGAGATAATTAGTTTAGTTGAATCTGATCCTTTCTATGGCTATGAATCTGAAACTGTTGTGGCACATCTTACTAAATTAAATGATATAGCTACCCTGTTCACTAATGATGAGAAAACTCGCTAGTATTATATCCTTAAATTATTTCTGTTCTCATTAAAGGGTGATGCTAAGATATGATTTAATTCTCTTGATCCTGGTTGTGTGCGTAGTCCGCAGGGTATGATTTATTACTTCTCTGCTAAATATTTCCCTGCTCATAAGAAACAAGATGCTTTAAGGGAAATATATAATTTTGTGCAAATTGAAGAAGAGAGTCTCCCACAAGCTTGGGGGAGGCTTCTCCAATTACTTAATGCTTTGCCTGATCATCCTCTTAAGAAAAATGAAATACTTGATATCTTTTATAATGGACTAACCGATGCTTCCAAAGACTACCTGGATAGTTGTGTTGGTTGTGTTTTTAGGGAAAGAACACCAGATGAAGCTGAAATTCTATTGAATAATATGTTGACTAATGAAAATAATTGGACACTTCCTGATCCAATCCCTGATCGAATTCCTGAACCAACTCCTGAGCCAACTCCGAAGAAAAGGGGTATTCTATTTCTCAGTCCTCAAGATATGCAAGAGGCAAAGAAATCTATGAAGGAAAAAGGTATAAAAGCTGAAGATGTTAAGAACTTACCTCCTGTTGAGGAAATACATGGTCTTAATTTACCGTCCATTGAATAAATACATGGTTTTAATCCATCACCTATTGAGGAAACACATGGTCTTGATAACCCGACACAGGTAGTAAAGGTAAATTCTCTCTATAGATATGATAAAGCTGAAATCCCTCTTACTAAGTTTGCTAGCCAATGCTTGGATGAGTTTGATAACTTTATGGTTAAGCAAGAAAACTTCAATGCATATTTTGGTAGAGAATTAAAACATAATTATTATATGATTGAACAATTGAGTGATTATATGGCTAATGTTAAAGGTGAACTTAAGCTTATTAGTAAACATGCTTCTATGGTTACCACTCAAGTAGAACAAGTACTTAAAGCTCAGAATGATTTGCTCAATGAATTAAATAGTAAGAAAAATGATAATGTTGTTAGAGTTATGACTAGAGGTGGTAAAATGACTCAGGAACCTTTGTATCCTGAGGGCCATCCTAAGTGAATTGAGCAAGATTCTTAGAGACATAATATTGATGCACCTAGTCCTTCTAAAAGGAAGAAAAAGAAAAATGATAGGACTTTGCATGCTTCTAGTGAACCTGTTGTAGACACACCTGAGAATCCCAATGATATTTCTATTGTTGATGCTGAAACACAATCTGGGAATGAACATGAATCTGGTGATAATTTTAATGATGATGTTCATGTTGATGCTCAACCTAGCAATAATAATGATGTAGAAATTGAACTTGCTGTTGATTTTGATAACCCATAATCAAAGAATCAACGTTATGATAAGAGAGACTTTATTGCTAGGAAGCACGGTAAGGAAAGAGAACCATGGGTTCAGAAACCCATGCCTTTTCCTCCCAAACCATCCAAGAAAAAGGATGATGAGGATTTTGAGCGCTTTGCTGAAATGATTAGACCTATCTTTTTGCGTATGCGTTTGACTGATATGCTTAAAATGAATCCTTATGCTAAGTATATGAAAGAAATTGTGACAACTAAAAGAAAGATACCGGAAGCTGAAATTTCCACCATGCTTGCTAATTATACTTTTAAGGGTGGAATACCTAAGAAACTAGGAGATCCCGGAGTACCAACTATACCATGCTCCATTAAAAGAAACTATGTTAAAACTGCTTTATCTGATCTTGGAGCCGGTGTTAGTGTTATGCCTCTCTCTTTATATCATAGACTTGAATTGAATAAGTTGACACCTACTGAAATATCTTTGCAAATGGCTGACAAATCAACTGCTATACCTGTCGGTATTTCTGAGGATGTTCCTGTTGTGGTTGCAAACGTTACTATTTTAACGAACTTTGTTATTCTTGATATTCCCGAGGACGATAGTATGTCTATTATTCTTGGAAGACCCTTTTTGAATACTGCAGGGGCTGTTATTGATTGCACCAAAGGCAATGTCACTTTTCATGTTAATGGTAATGAGCATATGGTACACTTTCCGTGGAAACAACCTCAAGTTCATAGTATCAACTATATTGGAAAAATTCCATCGATTATTTTTGGAGGTTTTGAATTTCCTCTACCTACTGTTGAGAAGAAATATGATATTCTTATTGTTGAGGATGTGCATATCCCCGTTGAGGTAACATAGTGTTATGCGAAAATTCTCTGGTTCCATGTTATTCGGAATGAGTTTGTTAACAAGACCTGATCAACCTTGTTAGTGGATTCCTTTTGATGAGCATGAGATGGATGAATTTAGAAAGCACAACTATCTGTACCCTCTTTTTATTTCTGTTATTTATATTAAATAAAGCAAAAATAGTAATTTCTATCTGTTTTCTGAATTATCCATGTAATAAAAAAGACCCCAAAAATAAAAGTTCTCCAAATACCCGGAAAATTAAATATGATTTTTTCTAGAATATTTGAGAATATCTGGCACTGAAAACACAACAGGGGGAGCAAGCACCTGGTCATGAGGGTGGAGGGCATGCCCTACCCCCCTGGGCGTGCCTCGTGGGCCCACGGTGACTCTCCTCCACTTATTCCAGCTACCACACACTCCTTCCTCTCACAAACACCACTAGCCAGCTCAAACCCGAGTCCAAGCTCATCTTGCTGCCATTTTCGATCTCCTTGCTCAAAGCACCTCTCACAAAACTGCTTTGGGGGATTGTTCCTTGGTATGTGACTCCTCCAATGGTCCAATTAGTTTTTGTTCTAGTGATGTATTCATTGCAATTTTTTGCTGCTTAGGTGACCCTGTTCTTGAGCTTGCATGTCAAATTTATGTGGTCAAAAGTAGTTTTGATGCATGATATTGCCTCTAGGCACTTGTAGGAGTAGTTGCTATCAATTTTGTTGAGTTTGGTTCACTTTTATTTTGATGTTACTAAAATTTCGGAAATTTTTCAGAGGAAGAAATATGTTTAGGAAAATGTACCAAGGTGGTCCTTCAAGGAAGCAAGGACCCAGTCTCGCAATACTCGATGCCGATGATGAACCACCGAGGGAAGCTCAGGTGCGGGCTTGTGAATGGCCGTCAGAGAACTTTATGTATCGAGCAGGAATCAAGGAAGAATTTAACGTGTATGTCCGTAATGCCGATCTTGAGAGCTTTGAGGCAGATAAGTGCCGCCAATACCACTATCTCACTGATTCCTTTGTGAGAAGGTTTGAATTTTCATCATCACGTAATTCTCAAATTGTCCTATTTGATCTTTATGAAAATTCTTATACTATGGACTTAGAGGATTTTAATACTGCTTGCAAACTTCCACAATGTGGCAGCACTAGTGAGCCTCGCAAATCTGAGTTTAGAGATTTTCTTGCTAGTATAACTGTGGGGGAATCTAGAGATATAACACAAGCTACCATAGGGATCATTCATTTTCCTGCTATACATTATTTTGCTCTCTTCGTAGGTAGGTGCATAAATGGTAAGGATGAAGCATGTCACATGTGTGTCCCTGACCTCAGTGTTCTCAGGAGTGCTGTATTAGGAGATAAACACTATAATTTTGGAGCCATTGTTGCACATAGGTTGCATAAGAATAGATTTAATGGAGATTTCTTTGGTGGAATTTATGCAATCCGTCTAGCTAATTTTCCTGATATACCCATACATGGGTATGATATTGAGTTGCCTAATGTTTATTTAGATTATGAGGCCATGGTTTGTCATCAGTTTGTTGAGAGGAACAATCAGTTCCTCCAGTACCGACTAATCCTTGACAGACGACGCACCTACCACGTCGCTCTTCCTGCTCCTGATTTCTTTGACTCTCAGGCAAAAGGGAGATATGTTATAACCAGGGAGCAGGCGGACGAGTATAAGAGGAGGACGGAGACAGCTCGCCTCTAAGCGGCAGCTCATGAGGCAATAGCCGCTGCATCACAGTACGACCCCAACTATTACTATGGATATCCGCCAGGCCAGTCGTGGCCATAGAACAACTTAGGTCAAAAGTCTAAGCTTGGGGAAGTACGTATTTCTCACCGACATTACATTCTTGATCACAAACTCATGCTAGTTGTTGGTGCTCATACTTTTTCATTGTATCATCCATGCTAGTTCATTTTCCTTTTTATGCTTTCTTCTTGTGTGTTTGATAAACCTTAAGAAAAACAAAAAAAATTAGTTGTAGCTTCTAATTAGTTTACTTTCCATGCTTGTAGTAGTAATTAAAAACAAAACCCAAAAAGATTTCTCGTTCTTCTTTTGCTTGTTGGGAGCTTTCCCGTGTAAATAGTTTAATTTCTTTTCTTTGGGGGTCGAGAGGAGAAGACCATAATTAAAATGTTGAGTGGCTCTTATATGCATTATTGTTGATCTGACAAAGAGCCCATGTTACCTTGTCTTCTCTCTTGAATTGAATGCCTGCAGATTCCAGCTTAGTCCAATGCACGCGCACTATTATTATTATCCACACTATTCGGTCGTGCAAGTGAAAGGCAATAATGATGATTGTATGATGAACTTATTGAGATGAGAAAAGCTAGTATGAACTCGACCTCTCTTGTTTTTGTAAATATGATTAGTTCATCGTTCCTGATTCAGCCTATTATGAACAAACATATTTGCAATGACAATTAGAGATTATAGTTTCTTATGCCATGCTTAATTAGCTAGGAGCTTATAATGGTTTACCTTGCGTGCCAACATGCTATTAAAATGGTTGTGATGTGGTATGATAGGGTGGTATCCTCTTTTGAATGATTCGAGTGGCTTGACTTGGCACATGTTCACGCATGTAGTTGAAACAAAATCAACATAGCCTCTATCATATTTATGTTCATGGTGCACTATATCCTACTCATGCTTGCATTCGACGTTGATTAATTTTAATGCATGTTCATGACTGTTGTCGCTCTCTATCTGGTCGCTTCCCAGTCTTTTGCTAGCCTTCACCTGTACTAAGCGGGAATACTGCTTGTGCATCCAATTCCATAAACCCCAAAGTTATTCCATACGAGTCCACCATACCTACCTATATACGGTATCTACCTGCCGTTCCAAGTAAATTTGTATGTGCCAAACTCTAAACCTTCAAATAAAATTATGTTTTGTATGCTCGAATAGCTCATGTATCAACTAGGGTTGTCTGTATCTTCCATGTTAGGCGGGTTATTCTCAAGAGGAGTGGACTCCGCTCCTCAATCATGAGAAAATGGCTGGTCATCGGGATGCCCAGTCCCATGCTTTATGCAAGGTTTAAGCTTGGGGGGGGTTGATACGTCTCCGTCGTATCTACTTTTCCAAACACTTTTGCCCTTGTTTTGGACTCTAACTTGCATGATTTGAATGGAACTAACCCGGACTGACGCTGTTTTCAGCAGAATTTCCATGGTGTTATTTTTCTGCAGAAATAGAAGTTCTCAGAATGACCTGAAAATCAATGGAGAATTATTTTGGAATATATAAAAAAACTGGATGAAGAATCCACGTCAGGGGGGCCTCCACCTGTCCACAAGGCTGGGGGCGCTCATGCCCCCTGGGCACGCCCCCTGCCTCGTGGGCCCCCTGACGCTCCACCGACCTCAACCTTGACTCCATATATTCACTTTCGGGGAGGAAAAAATAGGGAGAAGGATTCATCGCGTTTTACGATACGGAGCCGCCGCCAAGCCCTAAACTCTCTCGGGAGGGCTGATCTGGAGTCCGTTCAGAGCTCCGGAGAGGGGAATCCATCGCCATCGTCATCATCAACCATCCACCATCACCAATTTCATGATGCTCACCGCCGTGCGTGAGTAATTCCATCATAGGCTTGCTGGACGGTGATGGGTTGGATGAGATTTATCATGTAATCGATTTAGTTTTGTTAGGATTTGATCCCTAGTATCCACTATGTTCTGAGATTGATGTTGCTATGACTTTGCTATGCTTAATGCTTGTCACTAGGGCCCGAGTGCCATGATTTCAGATCTGAACCTATTATGTTTTCATCAATATATGAGAGTTCTTGACCCTATCTTGCAAGTCTATAGTCACCTATTATGTGTTATGATCCGTTAACCCCGAAGTGACAATAATTGGGATACTTACTGGTGATGACCATAGTTTGAGGAGTTCATGTATTCACTATGTGTTAATGCTTTGATCCAGTACTTTATTAAAAGTAGGCCTTAATATCCCTTAGTTTCCAATAGGACCCCGCTGCCACGGGAGGGTAGGACAAAAGATGTCATGCAAGTTCTTTTCCATAAGCATGTATGACTATATTCGGAATACATGCCTACATTACATTGATGAACTGGAGCTAGTTCTGTGTCACCCTAGGTTATGACTGTTACATGATGAACCGCATCCGGCATAATTCTCTATCACCGATCCATTGCCTACGAGCTTTCCATATATTGTTCTTCGCTTATTTACTTTTCCGTTGCTACTGTCATCATCCCTATAAAACACCAAAAATATTACTTCTGCTACCGTTACCTTTTGCTATCATTACCACTACTATCATATTACTTTGCTATTAAATACCTTGCTGCAGATATTAAGTTTCCAGGTGTGGTTGAGAATATTCTTTGGCTCCCCTTGTGTCGAATCAATAAATTTGGGTTGAATACTCTACCCTCGAAAATTGTTGCGATCCCCTATACTTGTGGGTTATCAGCCAACCATACTCTGCTTTCGAGATGGTGATATTTACTCATGAAGTTCGTGGTATATGTTTCTAAGATGCCCCGATGGGTTGAACCAACGCCTTCCCTAATCTGTGTGAACCCAAAAGATTTCACGGGTCATACTTATCCAGTATTGCACCAGGTAAAACTTTCAACAACTAATGTCATTTTCGAAAAATGAGAAGTTAATGGAAGGTTATACATTGAAGAAGTGGGAGTAGACCTTGAACTTGGTGGTCATGCCCATGGACACGATGTAGATCTTATCATGGAAGCTTCTTTTAAAAATAATTATTCCCTTGGTATAAGTTCATCTTATATCTGGGATCTAGCCTTTTGCAATCGTGGTTCCGGCCATGTTCTCTTTTAAATACCATTTCTCGGACAAGTTGAAGTACTTGTCTTCAACAGATCATTGCACTCGTCCAACCTTTACTTTGATCTACCATTGTGTATTACACTCTAGTATCTCAAGAATATGATAGAACTGCATAGCTTCTTATGGGTTCTTCATCAACTATTATTTCTCACCGATTCCCATTTTTCCTGGGTTCTGGGTTGTCGTCAACCGAGAACACCGATTATCGAATCGAATCTACATAGTGATTCAATACTCCTAGTACTTTGTTGTTGAGACGCTTAATACTCCATCACGTCACTCCTAGCCTGATCGGTTACTTCATGATCGTGCTAATTTTAACTGTGCTACTTGGTCCTTCTTCCCGGAGAACAAAATTTTGACGGTGAGCTAATCATACGTTGATCTCCCTCTTCTTATCATTGCTCCTTGAGCAACAAACTTGATTTCGAGTTTGTGTCGTACCCATGGTTCCAATAACCTTTCGCTTCATCATTCCTTTAACTTGATGTCATCGCCGATCGATTACATCTTCATGAAATCTCTTGACAAATGTGTTGTGATCATCATCAGCATTTTGAGCTCTTCCAGGATATCAATTGAATTCAAGATGAGAAATACCATCCTTTACCTCGATGATCTATGTTGTCATCGACCACTTTATTGCCTTCCTCCAATACAAACTTGTTCGTGTTTTATGTTAGACCTTGAGATCCTTGCTAGCCAGCATTTGTTCTTCTTTACCTTGGAGTATTGCCATCTTGATGCCAAGAATGTCATGAGAATTTCACCACCTCTTAAGAATTCTAGATACAAGTGATACTTGCCATCTCCGTTCATTCCTTGGTCCTTGTGTTGTTTCTAATCGGAAAACCGACAATTGAACTATGATGTGCGAATCCAAAACTTCTAGCAACCCTATTGCTTTGAAGTTAATGGTCGACATTTCATTCTTAGGCCATTGGTTGTCGAATCACCATTTTAACATTGTTCATGCTACCTAAGCCCATATTTCGGGTGCACCTTTCAACCAATGTTTAATTGAGTTTATCTTCCTTGAGCATACCTCATTATATCATTTGATCCGACAAATGTTATCTCCTTGTTCACATAACTATGGAAACCCACCTTTTTGGAAATCTCGAGGATTGTCGCCGAGTCCATCATCCAGATCCTCATCCTCTCCTTGGTTTACTGATGAACTCTTGTTTCGGAACTCGCTTCCATAGTGCATTTCCCCTGAGAATCTTACATTGCCATATCGACAATTTGTGTTGCACCTTTCTTCTCAGGCACCCTGACACCAATCAGATCTGAATCTCGGTCAGATATGATGGTCGGAACATATTCCCAAGAGTTATAACATTTGTCTTAACCCGATAAGGTGATGTCATCCTAACACACCTGCCCGGAGGACCTATTGTTATAGTTTCCTTTTTAGCATGGTTTGCCATTCTTCCATGGGGAAAATTGTAAGAGTTATTCTATGAGTTGTTCCTGAATGGATCCTTTGTGTATCCAAAGTCTGACCTTCGCCTGATGACCATCTCAATGCTATCCCGATGAATGTCTGTGATACTCCGATCATCAACGAGAACTTTGAGAGCACAATGCTAAATTTTCCTTGTCAATTATCCAAACACCATTGTATGGGTAATGTCATGAAATTTCTCTCCCCTTACCTAAAAGGGTTTTCTACTTTATATCATGTCATGGATATCATGCTCTGTTTGTCCTTGGGAAGGGTATACCCCTAAAATATGTGTTTAAAGACATTTTCCTTTCCATTGTTCTGTTTAATCTGATGATCACATTTTCCTTTCCATTGTTTTGTTTAACCCTTCTTGTGATCTATATGATCTAAACAGTAATATTCTTCTACTTATGTAAACACCTTGGTGTACAACCGTGTCAGCAAGACCCTGTTGCTTTGTTGATAGCATTCCGGTAACCACCGATGGACGAGAACTTAGCCTATTGGTCCACCTCGTTCAACGAATAGGAAAATGGTTCTCTTCATCCCTCGCCCTTGGTACCAATGTGGTTGCCAACATAACTGACAGGTTATTCTCTAATGTGCCTTGCCATCATAACTGTGCAAGATGTCTCCGCTCTTTCTACTTTTAACCCACATGGTGGGCCCATAACCCACAGGTCCCAGGATCGAAACCTGACTCTCCTCTACACCCTGTTGCCAAAGTTATTCCTCGCGCTTGACTTCAGATGTAATTCCTGGGTCACCTTCCTAGTGATCTATTCTGGTATCACCCGCAATACTTATTCTTGTTGCTCTGAACCCCTTTTCACACTCTGTTTCAGGCAACGAAAGATTGCATGCCCGCTCAAAACTTCTCATGCTACCTTCATACTTTGCTCTCGATATTTTATTAAGTTTCAATTCGAGAGTTACTTTCCTCCACCTTCCCCGATGTTATCTACCAGATAGACAACCTGACAGAGGTCCGTTCTCCCGGAATACCCCCTTATTCTTTCGTAAGTGCCCCGAAGAAAGGACGACAACTTCGTCATGATGACAAGAAGCAGAGAAGAAGACATCAATGTAATGGATCGACCTCTTTGAGAAGAGAAACTAACACCAGGAACACTCGCTAGAATTTTGTGTCCCAAAGCTTGCCCCTTTACTCCGCCTCTTAAATCTCGGGACGAGATTTCTTGTAGTGGAGGAGAATGGTGACGCCCGGATAATTGAGCTACAGTAACCCTCTGCTAATGATGCCACGTCACTTCAATTTCTGTTGCTAATCTCATGTTAGTTCGAAACCAATTCAAATTCAAATTCAACATCAAGCAAACAATAAAAGTTTTCAAATATTAAAACTAAAATGTTTGGAGTGAACCAAATAATCCATAGGTAATTATGGTGGAGAAACAACACTTTTATTAAATGTTTAAAATACTCTAAAGTGAATAAAACAGTAGTGAAAACAATATTTAATTGCTTTTAAATAATAAACAAACATTAAACTAGTTTAATTAGTCACCAAACTTTTTGTGGTAGTAGTTGGATTTTCAACTCTATTTTAGGTGTGGGTTTTACTTATTGTAAAACAATGAACTATTAAAGTAATAAAATGAAACTAAAAGAAGATAAATAATAATAAACAAATTAAAAAAAGTAAATAAACCTCCCCCTCAACCTGGGCCACTTGGCCACCCAGACCCAGACCCAGCCAGGCCGGCCCAGCTGCCCACCTCCCCATTGTCTTCTTCCCCGCTACAGAGGAAGGGGATCGTGGCCTCTGTCGATGACCGCCACGGCCCCAATCGTCGCCGTTGCGGCCATCCACCGCTCCCGACCACCTATAAGGACCCTAAGCCGCCTGGAACCCTAGACTTCCACCTCTTCCTCCCCGCGCCGCTTTCTCCCCTGTTCTCGCATCCTACCGCCTCGGTCGTCGCCATGACCGACCGCGCCCGCATGCTCAACATCATCCCCGTCATCGGAGACTACGCTGTGAGCACCGCCTGCCTCCCCTGCTTCGCCTACGGCCATGGAATTGAGCCCAACACCTTTGCATCACTTGGGACCATCATCGTCGTCTTCTGCAACCCGCCGACGACTCGCTTCGAATTCGCCACCTATGCTGCTCCTAAGCTACTCACTGAGCCTCCTTGTGCTTCCTAGGTGAGCAGCCGTGTCACCTATTTTCCCCTCTGTTTCTTCCCGTCGCTGTAGTGACCGCGTCGCCCTCCGCCCTCGTCACGCCCAGGCCACGCCCTCCTTCCCCGGTGCACTGTGCATCCGCCCGCAACTACTCCTCGACGACTCCCCGCATTTCCCCTCGCTCCTGAGGACGTAAGCCGCCGCCCGTCCTCCCTGCCCGGAGTTGTGCTCATCACTCCTTACCCACGCTCACCGGTGCTCCGGCCACCGCCTGCAGCTTCTGCTCTGTTCCGCTGCCCGCATCGCGTTCTCCTCCCCTAACCCCTGCGGCTCCCTGCTCCTCTGCCACCTGCGGCGCCCCTGTGGGTGCTCCGCCGCCCACGCGCGCCCGCGTGCACCAGGTCGCGGCCGGTCACCTGGCGCCCCGCGCCCTCTCACCCTCGCGCTGCTCGCTACACGCAACCACCGCTGCTAGCGCCGTGCCCCTGCCTTCCGCCTCCACCTGCTGCTCCTCGCCGCATCGCCGCCCTGCGTCGCTTCGCCCAAGCCACCCCACCGCGCCGCTCGGCTCGTTGCCGCCCTGTGTCCCGCCGGCAAACTGCCCTCGCCCTGCGCCCATCCCCTGCACCTAGGCGGCGGGCTTGGCCCCGCGCGCGCCCGCTTCAACCCTGCCTGCTTTGACCCCCTGGGCCATTGACCCGGGGGCCCCATGCACCTTTTTGAAAAATAATAATAATAAAATTTAAAAATATGATTAATTAATTAATTAATTACTAATCTAATTAATTAACTTAATTAACATTGCTCAGTTAACCAAATTAGGTAATTAATCTTAGTTAAATCTGGTTAGTTAGAGTGAGTCAATGTCAAACGGGCCCCACCCCTGTTGACCAGTCAAACTTTGACTGGTCAACTGGGACCCCCTGGGCCCACATGTCACCCTCTGGTACACTTCTGTGTACACAGATCTGGGCGCACCTAGCTTTTACTCCTTATTTTCGAATTAATAGTAATTTCAGAATATTGCTAAAACTTTAGAAAAACATATAAAATAATTGTAGCTCAGATGAAAAAGTTTTATACATGAAATTTGCTCAGAAAGATGAGACGAATCCGAATATGCAGCCCGTTCGTCCGCCACACGTCCCTAGCATAGCGAACATGCAACTTTCCCCCTCTAGTTCATCTGTCCGAAAATGCGAAACACCGGGGATACTTCCCCAGATGTTTCCCCATTCGTCGGTATCACCTCTTACCGCGTTAGAGCACACCTGGCACCATTACTTGTCATGTCATGCATCTATATGCATATGTTTGCATTGTATTCATTGTTTCTTCCCCCTCTTCTCTCCAGTAGACTACGAGACTGACGCCGCTGCTGGTCCCCTGATCGACTATGTTGTTGATGACCCCTACTTGCCAGAGCAACCAGGCAAGCCCCCCCCCCCTTGATCACCAGATATCGCCTATTCTTCTCTCTACTACTTGCATTAGAGTAGTGTAGCATGTTACTGCTCTCCCTTAATCCTATTCTGATGCATAGCCTGTCCTTGGTACTACTGTTGTTACCTTTACCTGCAATCCTAAATCCTTAGTATAGGATGCTAGTATTCCCTTAGTGGCCCTACATTCTTGTCCATCTGCCATGCTATACTATCAGGCCGTGTTCACTCGGGAGGTGATCACGGATATATACTTATATACATATTATATAATACTTGTGGAGACTAAAGTCGGGTCGGCTCATAGAGTGCCCGTGAGTGATTCACGGATTGGGTCCGAAAGGATGTTTATCCTGACGGTCCTCTCAGTGAACCTTTGTGGCGGAGTGATAGGGTAGGTGGAGACCATCTAGGAGAGAGGTCAGCCTGGCCCTGGTCGGCGTTAATGGTTATTTCAATTAACACCCTTAACGAGATCTTGGTATTTGATCTGAGTCTGTCCATTGGCCTATACGCACTAACCAACTATGCGGGAACAATTATGGGCACTCGACATTGTGGTATCAGCCGAAGCCTTCGTGACGTTAGTGACTAAGTGGCGCACGCCGGATTGGACTGGAACGCCTGCTCTTCTATTAGGGAGGCTAGGTCTGCTTCCGGCCGCCCACGCAACGTGCAGGTGTGCAATGGGCGATGGGCCCAGACCCCTGCGTCATAGGATTTAGACCGGCGTGCTGACCTCTCTGTTGTGCCTAGGTGGGGCTGCGACATGTTGATCTTACGAGGCCGGGCATGACCTAGGAAAGTGTGTCCAACCAAAGGGGATCGAGCATGTTGGGAAATGTGGTGCACCCCTACAGGGAAGTTTATCTATTCTAATAGTCGTGTCCCTCGGTAAAAGGACGACCTGGAGTTGTACCTTGACCTTATGACAACTAGAACCGGATACTTAATAAAACACACCCTTCCAACTGCTAGATACAACCCGGTGATCGCTCTCTCATAGGGCGATGAGGGGAGGATCGCTGGGTAGGATTATGCTATACGATGCTACTTGGTGAACTTACCATCTTCTCTCTTCTATATGCTTCAAGACGGAGGCTGCCAGAAGCGTAGTCTTTGATAGGACTAGCTATCCCCCTCTTATTCCGGCATTCTGCAGTTCAGTGCACATATACTACCCCTTTCATTGATACCAATGCATATGTAGTGTAGCTCCTTGCTTGCGAGTACTTTGGATGAGTACTCACTGTTTCTTTTCTCCCCCTTCTTCCCCTTTCTATACCAAGTTATTGCGACCAGACGTTGGAGTCCAGGAGCCAGACGCCACCATCGACGACGACTCCTACTACACTGGAGGTGCCTACTACTACGTGCAGGCCGCTGACGACGACCGGGGTAGTTTAGGAGGATCCCAGGCAGGAGGCCTGCGCCTCTTTCGACATGTATCCTAGTTTGTGCTAGCCTCCTTAAGGCAAACTTGTTTACTTATGTCTGTACTCAGATATTGTTGCTTCCACTGACGCGTCTATGATCGAGCTCTTGTATTCGATCCCTCGAGGCCCCTGGCTTGTAATATGATGCTTGTATGACTTATTTTATTTGTAGAGTTGTGTTGTGATATCTTCCCGTGAGTCCCTGATCTTGATCATACACGTTGGCGTGTATGATTAGTGTACGGTCAAATCGGGGGCGTCACAGGTATGAATCATAGAGAAGTTGGAATACAGTAGGTTTAACACCAATATAGATAAGGAATGATTACATTACAGTTCCTTAAGTGGTGGTTTGTTTTCTTATACTAATGGAGCTCATGAGATTTTCTGTTGAGTTTTGTGTTGTGAAGTTTTCAAGGTTTGGGTAAAGATTTAATGGATTTTGGAATAAGGAGTGGCAAGAGCCTAAGCTTGGGGATGCCCAAGGCACCCCAAGGTAAAATTCAAGGACAACCAAAAGCCTAAGCTTGGGGATGCCCCGGAAGGCATCCCCTCTTTCATCTTCGTCCATCGGTAACTTCACTTGATGCTATATTTTTATTCACCACATGATATGTGTTTTGCTTGGAGCATCTCGTATGATTTGAGTCTTTGATTTTTAGTTTACCACAATCATCCTTGTTGTACACACCTTTTGGGAGAGACACGCATGAATCGGAATTTATTAGAATTGTCTATGTGCTTCACTTATATCTTTTGAGCTAGATAATTTTGCTCTAGTGCTTCACTTATATCTTTTTAGAGCACGGTGGTGGTTTTATTTTATAGAAATTATTGATATCTCATGCTTCACTTATATTATTTTGAGAGTCCTTTAGAACAACATGATAATTTGCTTTGGCTATAAAATTAGTCCTAATAAGATAGGCATCCAAGATGGGTATAATAAAAACTATCATAAAAAGTGCATTGAATACTATGAGAAGTTTGATACTTGATGATTGTTTTGAGATATGAAGATGGTGATATTAGAGTCATGCTAGTTAAGTAGTTGTGAATTTGAGAAATACTTGTGTTAAAGTTTGTGATTCCCATAGCATGCACGTATGGTGAACCGTTCTGTGATGAAGTCGGAGCATGATTTATTTATTGATTGTCTTCCTTATGAGTGGCAGTCAAGGACGAGCCATGGTCTTTATTTAACAATCTATCCCCCTAGGAGCATGCGCGTAGTACTTCGTTTCGATAACTAATAGATTTTTGCAATAAGTATGTGAGTTCTTATGACTAATGTTGAGTCCATGGATTATACGCACTCTCACCATTCCACCATTGCTAGCATCTCTAGTACCGCACAACTTTCGTCGGTACCATAAACCCACCATATACCTTCCTCAAAACAGCCGCCATACCTACCTATTATGGCATTTTCATAGCCATTCCGAGATATATTGCCATGCAACTTACCACCGTTCCATTTGTTATGACACGCTTCATCATTGTCATATTGCTTTGCATGATCATGTAGTTGACATCGTATTTGTGGCAAAGCCACCTTTACAATCCTTTCATACATGTCACTCATGAGTCACTGCACATCCCGGTACACCACCGGAGGCATTCACATAGAGTCATATTTTGTTCTAAGTATCAAGTTGTAAGTAACTAAAAGTGTGATGATCATCATTATTAGAGCATTGTCCCATGTGAGGAAAGGATGGTGGAGACTATGATTCCCCCACAAGTCGGGATGAGACTCCGGATGAAAAAAAGAGAAAGGCCATAAAAAAAGAAGGTCCAAAAAATACAGAAAAGAGAGAAGGGACAATGATACTATCCTTTTACCACACTTGTGCTTAAAAGTTGCACCATGTTCTTCATGATAGAGAGTCTCCTATGTTGTCACTTTCATATACTAGTGGGAATTTTACATTACAGAACTTGGCGTGTATATTCCAATGATGGGCTTCCTCAAAATTCCCTACGTCTTCGTGAGCAATCGAGTTAGATGCACACCCACTTAGTTTTTTTGAGCTTTCATACACTTATTGCTCTAGTGCATCCATTGCATGGCAATCCCTACTCACTCACATTGATATCTATTGATAGGCATCTCCATAGCCCATTGATACACCTAGTTTATGTGAGACTATCTTCTCCTTTTTGTCTTCTCCACAACCACCATTCTATTCCACATATAGTGCTATGTCCATGGCTCACCCTCATGTATTGCATGAAGATTGAAGAAGTTTTAGAATATCAAAAGTATGAAACAATTGCTTGGCTTGTCATCGGGGTTGTGCATGATTTAAATACTTCCTGTGGTGAAGATAGAGCATAGCCAGACTATATGATTTTGTAGGGATAACTTTCTTTGGCCATGTTATTTTGAGAAGACATGGTTGCTTTGTTAGTATGCTTGAAGTATTATTATTTTTATGTCAATATTAAACTTTTGCCTTGAATCTTTCGGATCTGAACATTCATGCCACAATAAAGAAAATTACATTGAGAATTATGCTAGGTAGCATTCCACATCAAAAATCTGTTTTTATCATTTACCTACTCGAGGACGAGCAGGAATTAAGCTTGGGGATGCTTGATACGTCTCCAACATATCTATAATTTTTTATTGTTCCATGCTATTATATTATCTATTTTGGATGTTTAATGGGCTTTACTGTACACTTTTTTATTATTTTTGGGACTAACCTACTAACCAAAAGCCCAGCGCAAATTCTTGTTTTTTTTGCATATTTCAGTGTTTCGCATAAAAGGAATATCAAACGGAATCCAACGAAATGAAACCTTTGGGAGAATGATTTTTTGGAACAAACGCAATCCAGGAGACTTGGAGTGGATGTCAAGGAAGCATCAAGGAGGCAGGGAGGCGCGCCCCCACCCTCGTGGGCCCCTCGTGGCTCCCCTGACCGACTTCTTTCGCCTATATATTCTCATATACCTTGTAAACATCCGAGAGCACCACGAAACCCTATTTCCACCGTGCCATCCTTCTGTACCCAAGAGATCCCATCTTGGGGCCTTTTCGGAGCTCCGCCAGAGGGGGAATCGATCACAGAGGGCTTCTACATCAACACCATAGCCTCTCGATGATGTGTGAGTAGTTTACCACAGACCTTCGGGTCCATAGTTATTAGCTAGATGCCTTCTTCTCTCTCTTTGGGTCTCAATACAAAGTTCTCCTCGATCTTCTTGGAGATCTATTCGATGTAATTCTTTTTGCGGTGTGTTTGTCGAGATCCAATGAATTGTGGGTTTATGATCAAGATTATCTATGAACAATATTTGATTCTTCTCTGAATTCTTTTATGTAAGATTTTTTATCTTTGCAAGTCTCTTTGAATTATCAGTTTGGTTTGGCCTACCAGATTGATCTTTCTTGAAGTGGGAGAAGTGCTTAGCTTTGGGTTCAATCTTGCGGTGTCCTATCCCAGTGACAGCAGGGGCAGCAAGGCACGTATTGTATTGTTGCCATCGAGGATAAAAGGATGGGGTTTATATCATATTGCTTGATTTTATCCCTCTACATCATGTCATCTTGCCTAATGCGTTACTTTGTTCTTATGAACTTAATACTCTAGATGCATGCTGGATAGAGGTCGATGTGTGGAGTAATAGTAGTAGATGCAGAATCGTTTCGGTCTACTTGTCGCGGACGTGATGCCTATATACATGATCATGCCTAGATATTCTCATAATTATGCACTTTTCTATCAATTGCTCGAGGTAATTTGTTTACCCACCATAATACTTATGCTATCTTGAGAGAAGCCACTAGTGAAACCTATGGCCCCCGGGTCTGTTTTCCATCATATAAGTTTCCAATCTACTTTACGTTGCAATCTTTACTTTCAATCTATATCATAAAAATACCAAAAATATTTATCTTATTATCTCTATCAAATCTCACTTTTACAAGTGGTCGTGAAGGGATTGAGAACCCCTTTATCACGTTGGTTGCAAGGTTCTTATTTGTTTGTGTAGGTGCGAGGCGACTTGCGTGTAGTCTCCTACTGGATTGATACCTTAGTTCTCAAAAACTGAGGGAAATATTTATGCTACTTTGCCGCATCACCCTTTCCTCTTCAAGGGAAAACCAACGCAGTGCTCAAGAGGTAGCAACGACGCAGGCTAAGTGTTAGTAACTCGAAATAAAAGCTACGGAATAAATGGAGACTAGCTAAAGGTGAGATGACGATATGTGTTGGAAGTATTTCCAAGGTTGATCAAATATCGTACGCTCCCTCTACCATCGAGATTGATGTTTGCGTTGAGCATAGACATGACTGGATTATGTCTATCGCAATACGGTTATTCATTTAAGGAGAATAATGGTTACTCTGTTTATTTGAATAATACCTTCAATGGTCTTGCACCTAAAATGAATGGTTCATTGAATCTCGATCATAGTGATACACATGTTCATGCCAAAAGATATAAGATAGTAATGATAGTACCACCTATTTGTGGCACTGCCACGTAAGTCATATCGGTATAAAATGCATGAAGAAGCTCCATGTTGATGGATCTTTGGGCTCACTCATTTTTGAAAAGTTTGAGGCATGCGAACCATGTCTATTGGTGTATATGCATGAAGAAACTCCATGCAAATGGAGCGTTTGGACTCACTTGATTTTGAATCACTTGAGACATGCAAATCATACCACATGGGCAAGATGACTGAAAGCCTCATTTTCAGTAAAATGGAACTAGAAAGCAACTTGTTGGAAGTAATACATTTTGATGTGTGCAGTCCAATGAGTGCTGAGGCATGTAGTGGATATCGTTATGTTCTTATTTCATAGATGATTTGAGTAGATGTTGAGTATATTTACTTGATGAATCATGAGTCTGAATTATTGAAAGGTTCAAGTAATTTCAGGGTGAAGTTGAAAGATCGTCGTGATAAGAGGATAAAAGATCTATGATATGATCATAGAGATGAATATCTGACTTACGAGTTTGGCATAGAATTAAGACATTGTGGAAATTGTTTCACAACTAATACAGCCTGGAACACCATAGTGTGATGGTGTGTCCGAACATCATAACTGCACCCTATTGGATATGATGCATACCATGATGTCTCTTATCGAATTACCACGATAGTTTATGGGTTAGGCATTAGAGACAACCACATTCACTTTAAATAGGGAACCACGTAATTCCGATGAGATGACACCATATGAACTATGGTTTAGAGAAACCTAAGCTGTCATTTCTTAAAAGTTTGGGGCTGCGACGCTTATGTGAAAAAGTTTCAGGCTGATAAGCTTGAACCCAAAGCGGATAAATACATCTTCATAGGACACCCAAAACAGTTGGGTATACCTCCTGTCTCAGATCCGAAAGCAATAAGGGATTGTTTCTAGAATCGGGTCCTTTCTCGAGGAAAAGTTTCTCTCAAAAGAATTGAATGGGAGGATGGTGGAGACTTGATGAGGTTATTAAACCGTCTTTTCAACTAGTGAGTGGCAGGGCACAGGAAGTTGTTCCTGTGGCACCTACAACAATTGAAGTGGAAGCTTATGATAGTGATCATGAAATTTTAGATCAAGTCACTACCAAACCTCGTGGGATGACAAGGATGCGTACTACTTCAGAGTGGTACATGATCCTGTCTTGGAAGTTATGTTGCTAGACAACAATAAACCTACGAGCTATGGAGAAGCGATGGTGGGCCCGGATTACGATAAATGGCTCGAGGCCATAAAATCTGAGATAGGATCCATGTATGAAAACAAAGTGTAGACTTTGGAAGAACTACTTGATGGTCATAAGGCTGTTAGGTACATATGGATTTTAAAAGGAAGACAGACAATGATGGTAAGTATCACCATTAAGAAAGCTCGACTTGTCGTTAAGATGTTTTCCGACAAAGTTCAAGGAGTTGACTACGGTGAGACTTTCTCGCTCGTAGCGATGCTAAGAGTCTGTTGGAATTATATTAGTGATTACTACATTATTTATGAAATCTTGCAGATAGGATGTCAAAACATTGTTTCCTCGACGATTTTCTTGAGGAAAGGTTGTATGTGATACAAACCGGAAGGTTTTGTCAATTCTGAAAGATGCTAATAAGTATGCAAAGCTCCAGCAATCCTTCTAGGGACTGGAGTAAGCATCTCGGAGTTGGAATGTAAGCTTTGATGATGATCAAAGATTTTGGGTTTATACAAAGTTTATGAGAAACTTGTATTTCCAAAGAAGTGATTGGGAGCACTATAGAATTTCTGATAAATATATGTTGACATATTGTTGATCAGAAATGACGTAGAATTTCTGGAAAGCATATAGGGTTATTTGGAAAGTGTTTTTCAATGGAAAGCCTGGATTAAGCTACTTGAACATTGAGCATCAAGATCTATAAGGATAGATCAAAACGCTTAATGGTACTTTCAAATGAGCACATACCTTGACATGATCTTGAAGGTGTTCAAGATGGATCAGTCAAAGAAGGAGTTCTTGCCTGAGTTGTAAGGTATGAAGTTAAGACTTAGAGCTCGACCACGGCAGAATAGAGAGAAAGGACGAAGGTCGTCCCCTCTGCCTAAGACGTAGGCTCTACAGTATGTTATGCTATGTACCGCACCTGAAGTGTGCCTTGCCTTGAGTCAGTCAAGGGGTACAAGAGTGATCCAAGAATGGATCACAGGACAGCGGTCAAAGTTATCCTTAGTAACTAGTGGACTAAGGAATTTTCTCGATTATGGAGGTGGTAAAAGAGTTCGTCGTAAAGGGTTACATCGATGCAAGCTTAACACCTATCCGGATAGCTCTGAGTAGAGATATCAGATACGTATAATGGAGCAACAATTTAGAATAGCTCCAAGTAGAACAGTTATTTGAAGTGGCTCCAAATGTAGCGTAGAAGTTGCATCTACAAGATGACATAGAAATTTGCGAAGTACATACGGATCTGAATGTTGCAGACCCGTTAACTATAACCTCTCTCACAAGCACAACATGATCAAACCCAGAACTCTTTGGGTTTTAGTCACATGGGGATGTGACCTTGAGTGTTAATCACATATCGATGTGAACTGGATTATTGACTCTAGTGCAAGTGGGAGACTGTTGGAAATATGCCCTAGAGGCAATAATAAATTGATTATTATTATTATATTTCCTTGTTCATGATAATCGTTTATTATCCATGCTAGAATTGTATTGATAGGAAACTCAGATACATGTGTGGATACATAGACAACACCATGTCCCTAGTAAGCCTCTAGTTGACTAGCTCGTTGATCAATTGATGGTTACGGTTTCCTGACCATGGACATTGGATGTCGTTGATAACGGGATCACATCATTAGGAGAATGATGTAATGGACAAGACCCAATCCTAAGCCTAGCACAAAGATCATGTAGTTTGTATACTAAAGCTTTTCTAATGTCAAGTGTCATTTCCTTAGACCATGAGATTGTGCAACTCCCGGATGCCGTAGGAGTGCTTTGGGTGTGCCAAACGTCACAACGTAACTGGGTGGCTATAAAGGTACATTACAGGTATCTCCGAAGTGTGTGTTGTGTTGGCACGAATCGAGACTGGGATTTGTCACTCCATGTGACGGAGAGGTATCTCTGGGCCCACTCGGTAGGACATCATCATAATGTGCACAATGTGATCAAGGAGTTGATCACGGGATGATGTGTTACGGAACAAGTAAAGAGACTTGCCGGTAACGAGATTGAGCAAGGTATCAGGATACCGACGATCGAATCTCGGGCAAGTATCGTACCGCTAGACAAAGGGAATTGTATACAGGATTGATTAAGTCCTTGACATCGTGGTTCATCCGATGAGATCATCGTGGAACATGTGGGAGCCAACATGGGTATCCAGATCCCGCTGTTGGTTATTGGCCAGAGAGTCGTCTCGGTCATGTCTACGTGTCTCCCGAACCCGTAGGGTCTACACACTTAAGGTTCGGTGACGCTAGGGTTATAGAGATATTAGTATGCGGTAACCCGAAAGTTGTTCGGAGTCCCGGATGAGATCCCGGACGTCACGAGGAGTTCCGGAATGGTCCGGAGGTAAAGATTTATATATAGGAAGTGCTATTTCGGCCATCGGGACAAGTTTCGGGGTCACCGGTATTGTACCGGGACCACCGGAAGGGTCCCGGGGGTCCACCGGGTGGGGCCACCTGCCCCGGAGGGCCACATTGGCTGTAGGGGGTGCGCCTTGGCCTATATGGGCCAAGGGCACCAGCCCCTAGAGGCCCATGCGCCAAAGGGACAAGAGGAGGGGAGAGTCCTAAAGGGGGAAGGCACCTCCGAGGTGCCTTGGGGAGGATGGACTCCTCCCCACCCTTGGCCGCACCCTTCCTTGGAGGAAGGGGCAAGGCTGCGCCCTCCCCCTCTCCCTTGGCCCTATATATAGTGGGGGGAAGGGAGGGCAAATAGATCTAAGGCCTGGTGCCTCCCTCTCCCTCCCGTGACACATCTCCCTCCTCCCGCAACGCTTAGCGAAGCCCTGTTGGAATCCCGCTACTTCCACCACCACGCCGTCGTGCTGATGGATCTCCATTAACCTCTCCTTCCCCCTTGCTGGATCAAGAAGGAGGAGACGTCGCTGCTCCGTACATGTGTTGAACGCGGAGGTGCCGTCCGTTTGGCGCTAGGATCATTGGTGATTTGAATCACGACGAGTACGACTCCATCAACCCCGTTCTCTTGAACGCTTCCGCTTAGGGATCTACAAGGGTATGTAGATGCACTCTCCTTCCCCTTGTTGCTAGTATCTCCATAGATAGATCTTGGTGACATGTAGGAAATTTTTTGAATTTCTGCTACGTTCCCCAACAGCAATATGATATAAACCCCATCTTTTTAGCCTCGATGGCAACAATACAATACGTGCCTTGCTGCCCTTGCTTTCATTGGGAAAGGACACCGCAAGATTGAACCCAAAGCTAAGTACTTCTCCCATTGCAAGAAAGATAAATCTAGTAGGCCAAACCAAACTGATAATTTGAAGAGACTTTCAAAGATAACCAATCATACATAAAAGATTTCAGAGAAGAATCAAATATTGTTCATAGATAAACTTGATCATAAACCCACAATTCATCGGATCTCGACAAACACGCCGCAAAAAGAGTTACATCAAATAGATCTCCAAGAAGATCGAGGAGAACTTTGTATTAAGATCCAAAGAGAGAGAAGAAGCCATCTAGCTAATAATTATGGACCCGAAGGTCTGAGGTAAACTACTCACACATCATCGGAGAGGCTATGGTGTTGATGTAGAAGCCCTCCGTGATCGATTCCCCCTCCGGCGGAGCTCCGGGAAAGGCCCCAAGATGGGATCTCTTGTGTACAGAAGGTTGCGGCGGTGGAAACGGGGTTTCGTGGTGCTCCTGGATGTTTTCGGCGTATGTGGATATATATAGGAGGAAGAAGGAGGTCGGTGGAGCCACGAGGGGCCCACGAGGGTGGAGGGCATGGCTAGGGGGGTAGGCGCGCTCCCATGCCTCATGGCCTCCTCGTTGATTTCTTGACGTCCACTCCAAGTCCTTTGGATCAAGTTTGTTCCAAAAATAACTCTCCCGAAGGTTTTATTCCGTTTGGATTCCGTTTGATATTCCTTTTCTGCGAAACACTGAAATAGGCAAAAAAACAGCAATTTGCACTGGGCCTTGGGTTAGTAGGTTAGTCCCAAAAATAATATAAAAGTGTATAAATAAGCCCATTAACATCCAAAACAGATAATATAATAGCATGGAACAATCAAACATTATAGATAGGTTGGAGACGTATCAGTCGTCAATGTAGAGTTTGCCGCGACGACTCTTGGTCATCCGGCCCACAACATATCCTTTGATTCCTTCGAAGCTGCCCTTTAAGAACTCAAAACCATCGTGCGCTAGCCCATGGTGGGAGCCAACTATCGTGGAATTGTCACGGCAGATGTCGTAACTGAAGGACTTAGTCACAGGGCCATCGAAGCTAGGTTATCTTAAAGGGGTTAAGCGGGACAAAGGACACAGAGAGTTTATACTGGTTCAGCCCCTTGCGGTGAAGGTAAAGGCCTACTCCAGTTTGGGATTGTATTGCTAGGGTTTCGATTACCAGGGAGCGGATACGCCTGACCTAATTCTCGATCTCTTGTTTCTTGTCCTAAGCCACCGTCCGGTCATCCCTTTATATACACAGGTTGACTCCCGACAGTTCACAGAGTCCCAGTCGGCTCATACACCACGTGTCCGACTCGGTGACTAACTACGCATACCTTACAACACAAGTCATACATACATGGCGGTTCATCCTCCCGGGCCTCAAGTCTCTTCTGGGCCTTAGACCGTCAATGGGCTCATATGACCCGCCATCTTCATTGGTAAACCGCCAGTGGTATGACTCGGCCCCTCCTGGGCGGTTCATACCCAATAGTCATATCCCCAATAGTAAGTGACGTAGATCCCACAACCTTCGTGCGGGCACTCCACCTTTGCCGAGGAGAGGACGGCGTCCATCGACGTGTTGCGCACGTCAATGTCGCCACCATGCTCGCACTTCTAGCACTGCTGCTGGTTCGCGGGGCGCTCGCCACAGTAGTCCGCGCAAGCCAGGTGCCCTCCCTTGCACTACATAAATCAATCGAACATCACATCAACCAAGAAACCTGCACCTTCTCGATCAACTGAACGGACAAGGTGTATTCGAACCTCGTACACTGGAGCAAGGTGAGGTCCATAGAGACCTCCATCGCCGGGTCATGTTCCCTCGGCATGCTCTCGCCCGCCTCGTGCACCACCATCTCTCGCTTTAGGGCCCAGGCATTAGAAAGTCTTACTAGCACATATTCATAGTACTACTTCAAGGTGCATTAAATCAACACATGCAAGTACTATCAAAAGAAAGTGACGGCATGCATGCATGCGTTGTAATTAATGCATTGGTAAACGCAAATTATTGAAATATATCGAGTGCACTGCTTTGATGAGTCGCGTCAACTCATACAACAAGGAGAAGCTTGATTACAATGCCCTATCCCTCGCCCATGAGCGTGGTGGCTCACAGGACTAGGAGAATCTTTCACTACACGCTCTCCCTCCCGCATGCGGTGGACATGCAGCAGTTCATTCGGTGTCAGATGGCCAAAAAAGCATATTGTAGTAGTACCATCAAGTTTGACTTCCCGAAGAGGCAAAGAGCCAAGCACAACCCGAACGCTCGTGTGGTAGTTTCATGTGTAGGGGAGGTAGTAGTAACTAGTCTAGGATAGCGTGTATCGTGCCTCTAAGTTTAAGGCTGGCCATAGTGGGGGTAACATAACCGGTAGTATCATGCACTTGGGACTAGCAAACATGCTTATGTGGTAGAAGTAGTAACATCATTGTTTGACTTCTCGGAGAGGCGAAGAGCCAAGCTCAACCCGAACGTGCCATTTGCGAACCCTCGCGTGACAGTCTTTGTGTAGGGGTGGGCGTGGTGTGCCACCGTCAGATGTAGATCTTACTGTTATTGTGGCGATTGCTAGTTTTGCTAGTTATAGTCATCTTATGAAAATCAAATAATCCCAAAACAAACCTGACCACGTTTCTCGTTTCTAGACATGAATAGAAATCAACAAATGAGAGACATGAGACGTAGTATATACGGAGAAAATTGAGTAAATACGGAGCAAACTGAGTGAATCTAAATATTTTTCTTTCTAGAGATTTCAACAAGTGACTACACCGTAAATGAGTACATGCAGAGAAAACTGAGTGAATCTACACCGTAAATATTTAGGAACGGGTGGAGTATCAAGTTCTCTCATTTTCCTCTCCGCCTTGGTCGCGGTGCACAATATTGAGTACTACTACTGACTAGTCTCTTTTTGACACGCATTTACGTTGATACGGCTAGAATGACAACGAGGGAGAGGATAGCGTTTCCCGAAACATTGAACGGTCAATGATGCCTCCTCATTCAATTAGCATGCAGAGGTAAGTAATTGGAGAAGCAGAATGGCGCCACCATGGTGTGAATGCAACGCAGCTTGGACTCTCATATAAAGGCGCCCCACCACTCCAATCCATCTACTCCTTGTCTGTGCGCAACACTGCTCACTCCAATCCAAGACCAAGACCAAGTGACCAAAAGCCACAAGCACCCATGGCATCGATGGACATGAGCGGAAGTTGGCTGTGCCAGATCGTCCAAGATGTCTGCATGCGGCCCGCACCATGCAGCGTTTCCAGGCGGTGCTGGCGATCGTCGGTGTCATCGCCCTCGTTGACGTCGACTTCGCCTCTCGCATGTGCAAGATGATGGCCCGCTCCATCCACGAGTTCACCGCTGTCAAGAAGCACGCGGACGACCTTGCCATACTCCTCCAGCCCGCGCGCCCAGGCTCCTCGTTGCCTACCACCCTCAACGGCCTCCAAGGTGAAGAACTCTTTGAAGCACTGGAGGCCCTGCAGCTGCCGGAGGTCATGATGAAGAATGTGCACCTCGAGGCCGCGCTCGCCGTGCAGCGCCTCGTCGTGCAAGAAACCGTTGACCTGCACATCCACGTCTACGAGGAAATCGTCCACATAGACCACTACAAGGCCAGCGAAGATAGAAAGACGTTGGCCTTCTTCCACCGGCTGGAATCTTTGGACAAAATTGTTCGAAAGCACATTGACCTGGCCACGAAAGCCGCTGCTACTTAGCCGCTGTTCGGCAGGCCGGCGCCCTGAGTCGAGGAAGAGGAGGTCGTCGATGGATGCATATTTCTTCTCGTCTCCTGTAACCAGCACTGCATTGCCTCGTGGCCTTAATGTGTTAGTGTATGGCATTTTTATTCCAGTCGTAAATGACATGTGTGATCCCTTGCTCTTATTTGTCGTTAATTATATGTAGTATCACTGTCTTCGTCCTGGTTTACTACCTACGTCCTAGTCTATTAGTCCCTTTTGTAATTGTTGGTGGCTTGCATCTTTCCAATGCATTTTTTACTCCACTCCATAATTTGTCCTAAAATTTCTATATGTACACTTTTCACTGGACGGAGGGAGTAAGTACGAGACCCAACCTACATGGATGGAGTACATATATTGGCGCGACAAACAAACTTATATACAGAGTACTCAAAATTGAGTGTTACTACATGCCACGAGTTCAAAATGAGAAAGTGGAACAAGTACAACACGCCTGTGTCGTTCGCGTCGCACCCCAGACCGTCGTTCCGGCCTGCCGCTTAGCGCGCATTAGCTTGGCATTTTCTATCTACAAGTTAAAAAGGTAAAGACTACCTTGGCATTTTCTATCTACAAGTTAAAAAGGTAAAGACTGTCGCGTTCACGTCGTACCCCCACACGGTCTGTCAGGCACGCCGCTCATGCTAGGGAATGCTTGTTGTCTTAGTATTTTCATTGTCAGGTGGGGCCGCAGTTGAGCAAACCAACTATCAGCAAATCCCCACCCCGCCACCGCGCGTCGGCTGAGTTAGAACTAGAAGAGAGAAACGAGGGAGAAGAGCTAGATGTAGCACAAATGATGTTCTCAGATGGGACTCGTGTTGATAGAATAGGAGTACAGAGTGCTCGTACGTCTAGTACCACTAGTTGGGTGCGTGCGACCTATACCTGTCATCACTTTATGTCTCCTTTTCGACCCGCAGCTATGCTTCATAGTACACTAGCAATGTGCATGTGCGTTGCAACGGATCCAAAGTAGAATAGTACTTGTTCACAAACTTGAAAGAAAACACTCTTGTTTTGATATACATATATACCACTAAAAATATATTACTTTTCACTCAAAATATATTTCTCAGGCTGTTTTGATGAGGTGAGGGAGGGATGTGGTTGTTTATAAGATAATAAGGGGTTTTCTGCAAATTAGAGCAGATAAGTGGGCTATTGTTGCAAAAATGCCACAACTTACCTCACAGCCATTAGATGTAGATCTAATGGTCAGAAATGAAGAATGGAAGACACACCATCATCACCAACTGAGTCTTTTATAGGAGTAGAGATATTTTTTCACGCATTTTTCCTCCTATATGTACTCCTAGGCTATTTCGACGTGATTCCTTTCGCCGACATGTGCGACATAGAGCATCTGGGTTGTAGTGTATGCACGACTC
>NC_041386.1:457836318-457912623 GCF_002162155.2 Triticum dicoccoides | reverse complement strand
TAAATTACTACATGCAAATCAATTATATTCGAAGAAACCGTAGCACATTCATTAAATTTTGGACGTAACATATTGAAAAAAATGACCGGACCTAAACCAATATTAAGGGCCTCTTTGATTCGCATGATACTGAAAACACAGGAATGGGGAAATTATGGTGGCGACGAACCGAGAGGAGGAGGAAGAGGAGTAGTATTGTACTTACATGCTAGAGACTGAACTGTAGTAGGAGTACATTGTTTTTATGGCCATATCACCACATTGTTTTCTAGGGTCACCTTTGTAGTTTGTGCCAAATTTTGACTAAAGAATTAGCTAACAAAATGTTAATGTGTGTCAAAAAAATTATGTCATTGGATTCGTATTTGAACATAGTTTTGAATGATATAATTTTTTGTAACATGCATGGACATTTTGTTAGTTCAATCTATAGTCAAAATTTGACAGGAAATACAATGGGGACCAATATACCACATGATTCTTTGCTCCTTCTTATGTCGCCGACATGTGGGAGAGCCAGCACCCAGGTCGACATGTCATGCACAAGATTAGAGTGGGGAACGAAAGGGGGGCATGACCCCGGTTGCAACGTCGCAGTAATAATGACAATAATGAGCGGTCATATCACAAGACCCCATCTTTCCAGTAGTAATGAGCCGTCAAATCACACAGCCCTGCCTTTCCAGCAGTAAGCTGAATCTGCTAGTCCCTCACCCTCCTTGCCTCGCTGTCAAACTGGCTACACGAAAACTGCCGCACGTACTGCCCGGGAAAAGCTCCGCCCTCAACTTTTAAATACTCCTAGTATAATTTTGTATCGATGAATTGCCATGGAGCAGAAAACCAAAAGAAAAAGGTCGTACATGTAAACAAATATATTTCAATCTCTATCTAGCGATTCGTAATGTAAACCATGCATGTCTTTATACGTATAGGTTACTTCAAAGTACTGAGTCCATTGATGCAACCTGGTCAAACTGTACCTCGATATGTCAAAGCCAAAATAGTTCGAGCTTGTTCATTTTATATGTACTAGTACTATATGTTTATTCACCCGCGGGGTTGCTCAACGAATGGAGGTCCGGGGAGCACAAGTGAACAATATACTACTAGTAGTACTAGTAAGTAGGAGTAGTACAATACAGTACAAAGTGTGACGTGTAGTTAGTCACGTTAAATATAGAGTTTCTTTTCTTTAATGCCACGTACACAAATTGAAATGCTTGTTGTGGAGAGAAAAAGATAATCACTCCACTATACATACAGGCAGGAGCCTAAGAATTGGCTTTACTAGAGTTTCTCTCTTCATTCTCTCATCCTCTCCATATCTAAACAAGACAGCGGTAGTGACTCTCTCTCTCTCTACTCACTGCTGGTCACAGATCCGGCCGGATCCCTTTGGCCGGGTTGTGTAGGCGACTAGGTACATTTCTCACACGGTCATCAGCGGTGATGGAGGAAACCCACAGCTACCAGTGGGACCCGATCCTCTGCCCGTGACATTCTATTTGACACAACGGCAGCTTGGGAGGTCCTCGGACCCCTTCTTCCTCCCTGCCATATTGTGGGCAGATCTGACCTCCCGCCACCCTCCTAGCCACATCCTGATGGCCCTCATGTATAAGTTTCTTTGGAAGCGGCCTTGCTCTACTGCCCCAGCACCCCACGAGGCTCCATGTGGATCTTTTTCTACTAACATCAGCTCTTCCAAAGCCACCTAAATTTTTAGTATTATTAGAGGTAAAGCTACTTCATGCAGTCGAATCTAGGACTTGGTTCAAACAGCTAAGAGGGGAAAGTTTTAGCATGAAACTAGGACTTGATTCAAAGAGGAAATAGTAGGGGAAAGTAGTAGAGACTGCTGATGTCTACTACACAACTTTATTCTTGTAGACTCGTGTTGGGCCTCCAAGCGCGGAGTTTTGTAGGACAGTAGCAATTTTCCCTCAAGTGGATGACCTAAGGTTTATCAATCCATGGGAGGCATAGGATGAAGATGGTCTCTCTCAAACAACCCTGCAACCAAATAATAAAAAGTCTCTTGTGTCCCCAACACACCAAATACAATGGCAAATTGTATAGGTGCACTATTTCGGCGAAGAGATGGTGATACAAGTGTAATATGGAAAGTAGATATTGATTTTTTTAATAGGAACAATAAAAATATCAAGGTAGCAAGTAACAAAAGTGAGGACAAACGGTATTGCAATGCTTGAAAATGAGGTCTAGGGTCCGTACTTTCGCTAGTGCAATCTCTCAACAATGCTAATATAATTGGATCATATAACCATCCCTCAACGTGCGATGAAGAATCACTCCAAAGTTCGTATCTAGCGGAGAACATAAGAAGAAATCGTTCATAGGGTACGAAACCACCTCGAAGCTATTATTTCCAATTGATATATCCAAGAGTTCATACTAAAATAACACCAAATAATATTAGATTCATAATACTGAATCCAACACAAAGAACCTCAAAGAGTGCCCCAAGATTTCTACCGGAGAAGCAAAAGACAAGAACGTGCATCAACCCCTATGCATATATTACCCCAATGTCACCGCGGGAAACCGCAAGTTGAGTGCCAAAACACATATCAGGTGAATCAATAGGATACCCCATTGTCACCACGAGTATTCATATGCAAGACATATATCAAGTTCTCTCAAATCCATAAAATTATTCAATCCGATAACAATGAAATCTCAAAGGGAAAAACTCAATTCATCACAACAAGATAGAGAGGGGAAAACACTATATGATCCAACTATATTAACAAAGCCTGCGATACATCAAGATCGTGACATCTCAAGAACACGAGAGAGAGAGAGAGAGATTAAGCACATAGCTACTGGCACAAACCCTCGGCCCCGAGGGTGGACTACTCCGTCCTCATTGTGGTGGCTGTCGGGATGACGAAGATGGCCACCGGTGATGATTTCCCCCTCTGATGGAGTGCCAGAACAGGGTCTAGATTGGTTTTCGGTGTCTACAGAGCCTTGCAGTGGCGGAACTTCTGATCTAGGTTAACCCCGAGGGTTTTTGGAATATTTGTGAATTTATAGGGTAAAGAGGGGTGTGGGAGGCCACCGAGGTGGGCACAACCCACCTGGGTGCGCCTGGGCCCCCAAGCGGGCCCTGGTGGGTTATGCCCCTCGGGGCACCCCCTAGGTGCTGGTCTGGCCCATTGGATGTCTTCTAGTCCATAAAAAATCCACAAAAAGTTTCACGGTGTTTGGACTCCGTTTGATATTGATTTCCTGCGATGTAAAAAATAAGCAAAAAAACAGCAACTGTCACTAGGCACTGGGTCAACAGGTTAGTCCCAAAAAATGATATAAAGTTGCTATAAAATGATTGTAAAACATCCAAGAATGACAATATATTAGCATGAATACTTCATACAGTATAGATACATTGGAGATGTATCAACTGGATACCCGACCGGTCTCTTAGTTGAAAAGGGAAATAAAGGGAAAAGGAAGTACAAATTGGATAAAGAACAGATCTATTATTGGTTGAGAAAGGACAGAAAGTGGTGGCTGGTGGACAAGTCAACAGAGTATGTCCAGGATTACATTTGCTGACCTCACATAGTAAAAGGTCTCCAGGATTAGATTGGCTGCCCTCACAGAGTATGAACAAACTCGACATCACCATTTTATGCCTCCTTGTAGATACATTGTGCTGATGCATCCACAGTCGCATGTCTGTATACCAACTTTTTGCTGTTGTTAATGTAAGGCCGCATGTAAAATGAAGAAATCACATGGTTATCGTAAGGACATGTCTATCCAATGTTATTGTTAATCTAACGCCCCTAGTCATATGATTGAATTAAACTTTGTTACAAATGGTACTCCTGCTATTTTTCCCAGTATGATAAGTAACTTGCTTGTTGATGCTGCTGAGTGTCTTGGTTTCCCCACTGTCCCATGGCCTTAAACCAACTCTTAAGCTGTTGTTGATCTGTTGTATCTGGTAAACAAGCAATGCCACCATTAAAGTAATCCCATATTTGACGAATGTCATTGTTGATCGTAATGCTTCCGGTAACATGAAGTAATGTTGTCGTTTTAAAATTTCTACAGTCCTTGCGTTATTGCCATGAACATAATCAATATGCTTATTTTCATTTCGTCTATGTTTCCTATCTTGTTATTGACCAGTAACTATTTTCTTCCTATCTTTTTGTGCGGATAGGGATATCCATTTCACCTTGTTACTATTGTGACCTTTTGGTGAACTGCACAAACACTTTTTTTGGAATGAGTGTCTTATGCAGTTCAACTAAAATGTCACGTGGGAAACGTCTCTCAATTTTGGTGGAACTGTACAAAATGGTGATTGGAGTTTCCAAAATCTCCGTCAAACTCTGCTGGTAATCTCGTGCAACATTTTATTAGCGTTTGCAAGATGAGCTGTCACTTTCACCACAATGGCACTTTATTTTAGTGGATTGCGCAAAAGGGTAAGCAAATTATAGTTGCACATTGCATGAGCAGGACATGCAACCTTAATGTTGCTCAATTTTAGTGCAACTACTAAAGAAGAACCTGCCAGCTCTTGAGATAAACTACTTCTTGCTAGCTAAATGATGCAATCTTTGCTTCATTTCAGGTGAAATGTAGAAAAAGTCACATGAGTTTAATCATCGAGTGGATCTGCAGGTTGACCACATCGAGTCGTGGCGGCATAGGGGCCCCTCTCTCACCTATGGTTCCCATGACCGGGTATGTTCCTTTTTGGTTGATTTTGACTCTGCATCCAGCTAGTGATCGTGTGCTAGTGTTTTGGCACTGCTACTGCCACTGATAAAAATGAAGTAATAATACATTTAAAATAGAGCTACTGTCTTAGCTACCATTTCATTTCCAATGTAGATAACTTACAGAAGACCTATCCGGCAGAATCAAGTCCATGTGCACTGCATCAATCACATAGATGCAGTGAACTACTTGAGTCTAGCACGCCTACTGTTGAGGTGGCGTGGGCCCTCTTTAACAAGCGGGCGCCATAATTTTAGTTGAACTGCACAAAAAAGGTGATTGAAATGAGTCGACACTCCTCCTTCTACTGCCACACTGAGTTGTTAATGGATGTCAATGAATCACTTTCATGGCAAGATACCTGGCCATGAAGAATAACTTGATCTCCCAAATTCATATCACAAAGGTTAGTACTGTCCTTTATCAACATGATTGTGCTTTCTCATACTATGATAACATTGTATTTTTAAAATAAAGCTATTCTATCACAATCTTTTCTCATTTTGTAAATAAAGTTTGCTTCAACTAGTGGCACTATTATAGTAATCATGCTCTTTCTTATCTGTGCAAATAGGAATACTTAACTACAGATGTTGCGATGGTCAAGAGCATTTGCCAAGTTCCTGGGTTGTATGACATGGCTAGCCAAGATGGATTTAATCCCGAGATTCACTTTATCCAAAGGCTCTAATGGGTTGGTTCTGAATCTTGCGAGCTGGGAATCAATGAGATGTGTAGGCATCTTTGTTGAACTTATTATTTGAATATTATTTGTTGGTTCTGAATATTGCAAGCTGGGAAACATGACATGATGATGCAGAGGGCAGCAACCATAACAAGCTGTTCAAACTTGGTAGTATTGTTTGTGTGAAAGTGCGGCAAATGTGTTGATCGTGTGCGTCTTGAGAATAATAATTCTAATTGTTGTGCATGTTGATCCTGTGGCACTAATAGAATGAGCCAATGCTTTGCTTGTTTTAAGAATAAATTTTCATTAAAGTTAACTAAATTTACATAAAGTGGCCACTAACACTTGTTATTACAGTACCAATACAGACCCGCTCGTGAACCGGCGTGTGGCCGGAATAGGTTTCTTAATGGAGGCATTTGAATGCACCGAGGGTGCATGTTCTGCCGGGCATGCAACGGATGAGGGAGGGGTAGTAACAACTGTCACCTGTACACACTCAGTTTACTGTTGAATGCAGTTCTCCAAGAGCTGAAAAACAAATTGTTACCACCACCTACCCACTCATTCACTTGAAGAGACTCCAATGGCGATCCGAGGGGTGAGCCTGTTGGATATGGACTTCAGCAAGGAGTTCACCGTTCAGACCCATGGCAGCACCAAGTTCAATGTGATGTACACCAACGATCCAAACTCGGTGAAGCTTTGCCTCGCAAAGTTCAAGAAGTACCTACAGGAGGAGAAAGCACAAGCTCGTAGGACTAGGCCTTGTTCCCATCCATTCATCTCCTAACAGGGACCAGCGGATCACCATCACCCATGTATGCGTGTGGGACGAGGTTCTCATCTACCGCTGTTGTAGGGCCATCAGATGTTCTAGAGCATTCGCGTGTTTTATCGATAGCGCCGACTACACCTTCGCTACGGTGGAGAGAAGGAAGAACGCGATGATTCGGCCATCTAGTGCAAGAAGCTTGTCGACATCTAGAAGCAATACAAGATCATCGGCAACGGGCAGGAGAAGGACTCCGTCGCTGACCTGGCCATGACCATCATCGACCCCGGCTATGCTGACGTGAAAGAAGACATCGATGCCAAGAACCTGAACATGTGGGAGGTACCTCTAAATCTAGCCTACATAACCTACGCGGCCAAGGACGCGTACGCATGCTACAACATGTACAGGTGGATCTTGGACATGAGGGTGTGTATGCTTCCCGTAACCGACGAGTACACGGATAGCCGCAGCATCATGATCAAGCGTGCCAGGAAGGTCTAGATGATGTACTTTATCTGTTTATAAGCACCTTTATCATCTAGGTGTTTCATGCATTAGCCTATGTGTCATAATCATCTATTTTGTCTGAAATATTTTGTCTAAGAACCCAATTGACTTGTTTGCTTTTTAGTGGCTATTTGCTTATGTATGTAACTAGTTCACTGGGCTACTGGGCTTTGAATCTCCTTCCTCCCAACATATTCCCCTTCTCAGGTGGGCCCAGCAGGTCTCGTACACTGACATCTGGTACCAACCACCTATCCATTTGTATTTCTTTATTTTGTTCAATCTTTCGTCCTCTTTCTACAGTGGCTAGCGGTGCTGCTGCGCACGCCTCGGTGACTCATCCTAGCCTATGGCAGTGGCCAGGACATCCCTCTACTCCCACACATTCTCCGGCGGTGGTAGCTCCACCGGCCCACCCTGCACCCGAACAAGTCAACCCTCGTACTCCACTTAACATGCGTCTTCCCCGACTCTGGTTCATTCCGGTCCAAGGTCTCGACGTCGTCCTCCACCTTGGTGCTCTCGCCGCAGCGCCACCGTCTGTCGTTCCCAACATGGTCAACAAAACGAGAGGAATCGGGAGACGACTGTTCATCGAGAGGCTAACAGTCCGGGGCCACCAGGTCCATGGCCTAGGTTTTGTTGTTTAACACGCGAAGCCCACGGCATGCAGACACAGTTGATCCAGCAGGTTTCAACTTTTTTTGGGTCCAGCAGGTATCAAGCGGCCTCTGGGCCTCCCAGCCTAGCTTGTCTATAACGTCAGCATCCCAAGTTATGTTTGTTTTTTCAAGACAACTCATAGCTTAGTTCTATTTTTCTATAAGTGCAAAACTGAACCTATGTTTCCCTTCTATAATTGTATATATATACTTATATTTATATCTTATTTTATTATATATATATATATATAATAGAAACAACATAAGGTCCAACCATTGTATAGACCTTCCCACTTGCTTTATTTTTCATTTTTATTAATCCTATATCTGAATTTTCTCCCACTTCCTTTGTCGATGTAATATGAGTTTTCTCCCAGTAGTTTTCCCTAGAACTAACTCAACTGTCCCACATCTAGCCTAAAAATAATAATACCCCACGTCCTATTAACTCATCAAATTAAAATGATATTTTATTTAAATCTAAAGTTATTACAAAATAATAATAATAATAATTCACTACTGAAGGATGCTGCTAATGCGACACTATGATCAGAGACCCTTCGACGAAACTGTGTGCGATGCCATAATCTCAAACGGTGGTGTAAAATAACCGTCAAAAAAGGTGCAAAACATTTGCGATGGAGGACGCATCAAACACGGTTCAGATTTTAGTTGCACGTGCGATGTAGGGTACACGGCTAACCCGTTCGAACTATTTGCAATGAGGCAGAACAACAGAAACGGGCAGCCATATCAATGTGTGTGTGATATACAGCATACGGTTCACTTTGATGAACTGTTTGATGTTAGGGAGTGCAACATAAACGGTTAGCCAGATCAAGGTGTGTGTGATATAGGGCATACGGTTCACTCGGACGAACTGGCTTCGGTTAGCGAATGCAACAGAAACGGTTCAACTTAACAAGATGTGTGTGATACGTGGCAAACAGCAAACTCGGATGAACTATTTGCGATGAGAATTTACAACACAGACGGTTAATACAGTTAGTTCGTGTGCGATTCTGTGTGTACAAAAAACTTTGAAAAATGCAAACTAGTTGCTTGCGGTGGCTAGGAGTATCGCACACGTTGCGTCTGCGAGTACTCGTGTGCGATGATTAGTAAGTTACACATGCATTTCCTTATTTTAACACTTGTGTGATAAATAACACGTGGCACCGGATATGGTATTCGAGTTGTGTGTGTGCTACACTTAGCTTCCCGCGCTCTAGCGAATGCTTCCCGCGCTCCAGCGGATGCCTCCCGCGCTCCACATGGGTGAATTGTAAAATCCACGCTTATTCCCTCACCGGTTTCCCGCCACCAGCTAACGGCTTGCTGCATATAACCCAGGCGGCAACGCACCGCCACGACACTCTATGAAGATCTAGTCCTCACCCATCTACCATTAGTTATTCCAAGCATGTCAGGCAACGACGAAAGCTTCAACGTCGACGCCTACCTGCGTTACATCTTCGGCGAGGAGAACGAGCCGGAGCAGGTCGGGGAGCAAGAGCTTTATCGGCCGGTGCAGGCACCATGGCCCATCGGCGGCGATATTGGCGTCATAGTCCTTGGGAGCACAATCGACATATTGCAGAGGAGGTGTGATGAGCAGTTTGCCATCCACCATGCAAAAGATCCAGAGCTGCTCAGCGGCATGATCGATGACCCACCCGAAGAACCGCCGTCAGCAGTGCTCATCGAGAGCCTGATGCCCCGCAAGGAATGGGCAGAGGACCTCTGTGATTTAGTTAAGACAAAGGCAGCCTGCGGCTTCATCATTGCCCGCGGCGGCCGTATCAACCTCGATCCCGATGATGTGGTGGCCAGGCTCGAGCACATCCTTGGCGGAGGTGACGTCCCCGACAAAGTAGAACATCGCCAACGTGATATCTTGAGGATGCAGGTGATCGAAGGAATTTGCTACCAGGCCAGAGGCATGGAAATGGAGCGGTTCCACGGAGTTGTCATGCGCGTGATTGCATGCTGTCAAGCTCTTTTGGAAGAGGCCCAACAGCCCCAAGAGCCTCCCATCAGCGCCAGCAGCTCCGTAGGCGGAGGCGGGTCGGGACACTCGGAGTGAACGGCCGCAAGGGTGCTATGCTGATCATGGAGTCCGAGAAGACCATCGTTAGAAGGCCGCCAGCTCAGAGCTTATATTTTATTATAATTTTATGCATATGTAGGCCGTGAGTGTTCTGGGCCTTGCCGCATTTGGCATTTTAAATTATCCTGAATATGTAAGACCATTATTAAGAATTATTAACCGTTGCCATTGTAACTTTGCCTCAACATCGAGCAGAGCGCGCGTAGGGACGCCAAAGCGGAGCGCGCCCCGGCCACCTCAACGGCGAGCAACCACGTGGTCAACCTTCTGCCAGCAATAAATTTTGACCTTGTTTCTCATCACATTGTTGATTACAACGCAATAAGTAATTGTAAATCTGTTCACACCTATCAAACTAATATGTGTTCACACTTAGCACCAGGCTATAAAAACTACCCACTTGAAAATTACTTCACAGTTCCTCTCCTCATCACCCACAAAACTATTTTTTCTGTCAAGTCGTTCCGCCATGACCGGTAGGAGGAGTTTAGGGTGGACATATAACCAGGCAGCAAAGACGAAGGCCGCGGAAGCACTAGAGAGGTCTCGCTGCAAAGTCGCAGCCGCAGCAAAGATGTCCCAGCGCACCGCGGAGCCCTCGAATGAGCTCCCATAGGCATGCAAGGGATCTCACAAGCGCATTCATGGCATCGGCCATCGCGACGAGCCGGCGTTCCTGAAATCCTTCACCGGCGATCACAACATTCTCCCTAGCGTCACTACGCGGTAGGAGCTAGTCGATGACTTGATGAAGCTGCTTAAGATCAGTGATGCCTCGGTTGACAAGGCGACCGGCCTCATCGAGCAACTAATGGATGACAATGTGAAGCTCCTCAAGTTGGTCGCCGAGAAGGAGGAGGAGGCCACCAGCTGGAATTTGTTGCATGAGCAGAGCAGTGCCTCGGAGATGACGCTAAAAACGGTCATCGAGGAACTGATGGGTGGCTTGAGGAAGCTCCGGATCAAGCGCGAGCAGGAGGTGGAGGAATCCGTGGCTGCTTTTCAAGCAAAGTCATGAGGAATTGAAAAAGGAGCTGGAGGATTTCGCCGCCCGGCGATCCATCGACGAGTAGAGACAGTAGCGACCCAAAACATTGTCTGTAATTTCCTTCTTCTCTTGCTCCCGTGTCTTCTGGGCTTTGCCGCATGTGGCATTTTAAATTATCTGGAATATGTAAGACAATTATTATCTGCACCATTGTAAATTTGTCGTCGTATTATCCGTTGCCATTTTATTTGTGGTCGTATTATCCGTTGCCCTATGTGGCATTTTATATTAGGGCGGAATACGAGTAGAAAACATGAACAAAGAAAATGCTGCCATGGGATCACAAGCAAACACCCTCCGTCCAGGTGCTTTAATTAACCCACTAATGAAGTAGTTGTGAGCGAGGCGGGCGGCGGCTGGTGCATGGAGGTCAAAGAGCTCGCTTCCCGGTGAGCATGGGCGGCCTTGCTGCTCGCACGTTTCCTGTCGAGCCTGCGAGGTGGACAGGATGCACGCGTGCCGACGAGCCTGCGTGGCGGACTGCTCGCACGCGTCCCGTCGAGCCTGCAAGGCGGACTGCTCGCACGCTCGTCCTGTCTAATCAAACAGTTGCACGCACGCCATCGAGTATGGTTAAATTTCGAAACGGTTAATATAATACAACCGTTTGTGATATTAACGTGTCAGCTTTTTGTTTCAAAAAGGACTTCGTTGGCTACTAATGTGTGCGCCTCTTCTCAAACTGGACGATTTTTTACCACGGCATATATGTGCCATGTCATGAAACCATGCCAAGTTTCATGTTTTTGTGTGACTTTTTTGATTTACTGGGATTTAAAAACCAAGATTCTCATTGTTTCAGGACGACGACAAGTTTGTAATTCATTCTCATTCCTTAAATGAGACCTAAACATGCACCCAATGACACATGTACGATTTCCCACCCATTTTGCTTCACTGGAGCATGTGGTTGTAGTTCAAATTTGAATTATGGACTACATTAAATGCATAGAAATCTTAGTAATTAGTAATATATATACAATGGCCAAACGAACCCTGAACAGTTTCAAATTTCAGCTTGACACTCCTGTTATTCTATGTTGCCTATAGAAAACAAAGTTCAAGGCGAGAAGAGGCATCAATTATCGTTTCGCCCACAAGAGGGGCATGTTTCCCTACCGGAGCCATGAGGGTTGCGACATGCTCCGGTTTGTAAAAGGATTGTAATATAGCTTCCCCCAAATTGGACAATTGTATGTACCATGTAGTGACACCATGCCAAGTTTCATGATTTCCTGGTGAGTTATGGATTTACAGACATTTAAAAGCCGAGATTCGCAATGTTTGTGGCCTAGCCAGGACGGCGAGATGGTTGAATTCGTTCCCATTCATTCCATGGGACCTAAACATGCACCCCAAGGAAACATGTACATTTTTTCTAGTCATTTTGGTGCACTGGAGCATGTATTTATAGTTCGGATTTGAATGATGGACATTAAATGCCTAGAAAACTCAATTAATGAATAAAAAAGGTCAGACAAACCCTGAATAATTTCAAAATTCATCGTGAATCTCCAGTTGTTCCGTGTCACGTGTCGAAGCAAATACGAGGCTAGAAGAGGGAGTGATTATCGTTTGGCCCACAAGGGGACACGTTTCCCTATCGAAACCACGAGGGTTCTTGCGACAAGCTCCGGTTTGTAAGAGGTTTGTAATAAAGCTTGGCCCAAATTGGCAATGTTTTTACCACGGCATATATGTTCCATGACGTGACACCATGTCACCTTTGATGACTTTTTGGTGAGTCTAGGATTTATGGGGACTTAAAAACAGAGATTCGAAATGTTTGAGGACGAGCCAGGACATCGGTATAGTTGTAATTCGTTCCCATTCCTGGCATGAGACCTAAAGATGCACCCAAGGACACATGTATATTTTTTCTAGCCATTTTGGTGAACTGGAGCATGTATTTGTAGTTCAGATTTGAATTATGGACATTAAATGCCTAGGAAACTTAATTAGTGTATAAAAAGGCCAAACGAACCCTAAATAAGTTTAAATTTCAGCATGGATTATCATGTCGTTCCATGTTGCCCGTGGAAGAAAATACAAGGCGAAAAGAGGCAGTGATTACATTTCGCCCAAAGGGGAACACGTTTCGCTATCAAAACCATGAGGCTTCTTTGAGAGAACCTCCAGTTTTTGTAAGAGGTTTGTAATAAATCTTGGCTCAAATTGGATAATGTTTTTACCATGACATATATGTGCCATGATGTGACACCATGCCACCTTTGATGACTTTCTGGTGAGTTTAGGATTTATGGGGACTTAAAAACCGAGATTCGAAATGTTTGAGGATGAGCCATGACACCAGTACGGTTGTAATTCCTTCCCATTCCTGGCATGGGACCTAAACATGCACCCAAGGACACATGTATAATTTTTCTAGCCATTTTGGTGAACTGGAGCATGTATTTGTAGTTCAGATTTGAATTATGGACATTAAATGCCTAGGAAACTCAATTAGTGTATAAAAAGGCCAAACGAACCCTGAATAAGTTTAAATTTCAGCACGGATATCCTGTCGTTCCATGTTGCCCATAGAAGAAAATACAAGGTGAAAAGAGGCAGTGATTACGTTTCGCCCACAAGGGGGACATGTTTCCCTATCGGAACCACGAGGCTTCTTTGAGAGAAGCTCCGGTTTGTAAGAGGCTTGTAATAAAACTTGCGCCACAATGGATGAAAAAAAATCCTTGACATATAACTGCGATGTCGTGACACCATGGCAGGTTGCACGATTTGCAGCTGAGTTTTGGATTTATGAGGATTTAAAAACCGAGATTCTTCTCACGAAATGTTTTCAAATAGCACATGGTCATCTCACGAAAGCCGATATTCAATGAAAACTTCGTGGAAACCATAATTTAAAGTTTCATAAAAATCTGAAAAGGAAGTGGGATGTTAAGAAGGTGATGTTTTATTGCAATACAAAATTTCAAGTTGAAAAACATTATGAGATGTGTGCTATGAAAAAGACAAATTCCGCTCTGAATAGTGACATTACTATTCGGCACTATTCAACAGTAATTTTGTCTTTTTCATAGATCACATCTCGCAATGTGTTTCAACTTGAAATTTTGTGTGGCAATAAAACATCATCCTCTTAACATCCCGCATTTTTTTGAAATTTCAAAACATCTTTTTCTCGTGGTTTTCACCGGTTTCCACCGAATGTTGGTTTCCGTATGATATCCCCCCCCCACTGCGCGCGCGATCTGAGTCCCGCATTCTGACTGACCAGAACCCAAACCCCACGGATCATACGTGTGCACCGTTGGATTCTACCAGATCGAACGACAACCCTGAGCCCTTTCGATAGCACATGCAGTACATGGGTAAGCACTGTGCGCATGCGTCGTGTAGCTCATGCTTCCTTCTCTACTAGGTTTTCATTCAAAACAGGCTACCGTTTCTCGCCACTCCTCTCATCAATTTCCTGTGTCTTCTCCCAGATATGCATGATGTAGATGTTTGTTTAATTCTTATAGTTCATCTCATCTGAAATCAATTAGTTCTATAAAAAACTATTTTAAGATTCATGGAATTGTGCATTGTAAAGGTAAAAGCAAAAGGTGACAATTCATTTAGAAAAAAAGGTTTGGGCAATTAAGATATGGAAGATTCTAGAGAATAAAGGAGAAATGCTTGTGTTTTGAGGTTTGTGCATTATGCTTAAGTTCAACCATGGAGTCTTCTAGATTGTACATGTGGCAGAATCTGGTGGAATGTAGATGATATCCAATGGCCAGTACTGCTCAGATTTTCCATCTATCTACCGTCGGATTGGCTTCATCCAACGAGCAACTTTCATAGTTATTCGCACACTATATATATGTTTCCCATGCTAGACAAAATAAAGTTTGAGCGCATGCGTGGGACGCCCCCCCCCCCCTCGCCACCACCTCGAAGTTGGGACACTCACATCATATGTATTGAACCAGGCTTGGAGTCGGGTACGGTGTTCCGTTTGTAATGTAGTTGGCGTGGCCCATCGAAGTTGTGCATTTGGGATTTAAACACATCATACACCATCGTACCCATACATATTTTCGGGCCACATGCAGTGTATAAGGGCTCTTCTGATCGACCATGTCTCCCTTTGTGCGGTTTTTGTGACGACACGGATATCTGTGGGCCAGAATGGATTCCTCCTAGTTCGTGTTAGGGCCGGTCACCGTCAAATTTCAGTCAACCAAAGCTCGAGCTCATGCATTGTTAGGATTCCCTCCCAGATGCTCGGATTGCTGGGTTCGACCTACATCAAACCCTGTGTACGTATCTCGTCCTTAACTACCTTTCCTTAATGGTTGTTGTCTGTATCGAGAGGTAGGCACCACATCTAAATTGTAAATTATTATATATTGAAAACACACATCACCCCTTCCCAACGTACATCATTTTGGGCCGCATGCAAGAGGTCCTGGTTTTGTGGTCCCTCTCATGCGATTTTTATGATGGTTCAATCTATTGGCCCAAGCGGTTTATCGACAACAACAACTATCATTTGACCAAACGAAATATTCATTGGTCCGTCTTATGGTAGGTCATGGCGAAATTCATGTATGACTAAAGTATCGATCATGACGTGTGTCGTGGAATTGTCACGGCAGATGTCCTAGTGTGAGTACTTAGTCGTGAGGCCAACGCATCTTTGTAGTAGCTTGAGAGGAGTTGAGCGGAATCGAGAGACGCAACATAAGACAAGGATTTAGATAGCTTCGGGCCTCGGGAAACATCGTCCGGTAATAGCCCTACATGTTGTTTGTGGCTAGGTCTCATTATGATTATGAGGGAGTCGCTGGTAAGCCGACTCTTCCTGTCTAGCCCTAGAGATTGTTTCTTCTTGCTTGTTGCCTCTCCCACTTTGGGGAGCCCTGCCCCTCCTTATATATGTTGAAGGGGCGGGTTACATGTGGAGTCCTATTAGGATTAGGACTAGTCTACCTTCTAATACAAATCGGATACAAGTCCGGGTCTTGACTCCTTGTAAGGGCAATATTCCTCACGCCTTTCCTCTTAAACCGGCCCACCATAACATGAACCGGCCATCCGGGCCTTGGGCCTAGTCATCGGTCTGTCCCGCCCGCCAGGTTACCAGTGAGTCATAATGTTCAGGCAGGTTGCTTGTAAACCGTCAGGTCAGGGCGGGTTGCCAGTGAATCGCCAAGTGTCAACCGGGTCTCAAGTAAATCGCCAAGTCTGGCTGGGTCATATTTCTAGTCGGCTAATACCGCAGGGTATATCCGTGACATTAGCCGCCAGTTTAATTTGGATTTATCCATGTTAAACTGATCCTGTAAAACAAACACAAGAACAACCTTCACAAGTCGTACTCCGGGTTAAAAATTCTTGTAAACCGGCACCTGATCATCTGTAAGTCCTTGTCATTTCCTTCTTGATACATGCACATGAACTCATAGCAAATCTCCTTTAGTAGATATGTTCAAATTTGCGAATGCAAAAAATCCAAATACTTTTCTTGAGAAATCTGGGTCAATAAGCCAGCTTCAGAGTCAATTTGCTGACATTGATCTCTTGTAGAGAAATATTGTAAGAAATAATCCACTTGAACCGGCTTCCAAAGCGCCAGATTAAATAATATTGGTCTTAAAATACTCGTCTGACTTCCCGTCGGCTTGAAGATGTAAAACTTGCTGGTTTATTATTATCAAAATTGTCGGGTTATAAAACAGATGCTGCCGGGTCATAATTGTTGTTGACACCGGGTCATGTAATCGATCTTATATCCATATTACCTGTAGCCCCCAAGTCTTGAGCAGAACAAAGTGATAACTTAAGACTTGCTTTAATATAAATACTTCCACTTTGAAGAAATCCATGTTGTTCATCTCAGCCACTAATAAAAATTGAATACTCCATATTATGTAGCCCCCAAGTGCCGAGTTGTCATGCTTGCAGCAACCTGGGACTTGTAATAGCCTGATGCTCAAAAAACTTCAACCAGTGTAGCCCCCAAGGGCCAGGTTATTATGCAATAATGAGCACGGATTTTATAAATATGATCATGTAAATTGGAACAACAACGTGTAGCCCCTAATGGCCGGCTCAGTAAGATAATATTGAGCTGGGACTTTATATACTTCATTGAAAATAACCTCATATGATGTAACCCCCATCATGGGGCTTGAACCCACGTCCACAAGGTTAAGAGCTTTGTGTTGTACCAACTGAGTAGCATACCTTTCAATATAATGGATTAAGATTTGTGTACCTTTAATTGTTGACAAGAGCAATTGGTAGCCCCCAAGGGTCGGCTTATTATGATGTGATGAGTCGGGTCTTCAATAAGGTGAGCAAACAATGACTTTGCATTAGCCCCCAAGTGTCATGGTGCATGCTTGCAACGACATGAGACTTGTGTATTTGATGTAATCCCAACTTGAATAATGTAGCCCCCAAGTGTCGGGTCGTAAGCCTGTAGCGACTCGAGAGTATTCCTTCCATTGTAGAATAAATTATACCCATTGCGCTGAAGCGACTTTGAAAACCTCAATCATAATATTGGTTATTGATAACCATAATAAAAATCCAGCCGTGTTGGCTATTAAAGATTTGAATAATATAACCTGGTTTGAAAACCGATTCCTGCCATATAAACCGGTATATACGTGCCCATATGATACATGCTATGATGATGTAATGATGATGCAATGTATGACGCAATATATGATGATGTATGTGTATGATCAAGAGGGTTTAAGCTATGGTTCGGATATGACCAGAGCCCCCAAGTAGTCATAATTGTGGCATTGCGCCGATCAAGAGGTGTAGCTATGGTTCGAATACGACCAAGCCCCCAATTGATTTCCCTGATGCCCTTATGCCTATCAAGAGGTGTAACTATGGTTCGAAACCATAGCCCCCAAGTGATTTCCCTGGCGGCCTTATGCCTATCAAGAGGTGTAGCTATGGTTCGGATACGACCAAGCCCCCAAGTGATTTCCCTAGTGGCCCTTATGCCTATCAAGAGGTGTAGCTATGGTTCGAACATAGCCCCCAAGTGATATTGTGAGCTGTGCTCAAGGGATGCTCATGTTTGAGTTGTGTTGTGCAGCAGACTCTCTTTGGCCCCTTATGATAATATTGGCTTGATAGCCGGATTACCTAAGTAACCAGAGTTGTGCTCTTATGATAATATTGGCTTGATAGCCGTATTAATAGGGTAGTCACAGCTGTGATCAACAAGCAGGAAGCCCCCAAATGATCAATAATATGATAAACCAATAAGGCAGGATGCCCGTGTTTGAACCGCGCATCATGGCAGCAAGCTCTCTTTGGCAATCTTTAATTTTTTGCAAGAGGTAACTCCTTCTTCAACCGGATGTTAAACTGGATATTGAGAGCTTCAAAGCTTTGTGGAAGACATCTTTCCCTTGAACCGTATTTTAAACTGGAATCTTCATTTTCAGCCGGAAATTTTCTGACGGCCTTTAAACTCAAACGTGCGAGAAATTAATTCTTTTTGAACCGGAAATTCTTAAACCGCATTTGAGAGCATCAGAGCTTTGTGCGAGAGAGATTTCCCTTGAACCGGATTGTAAACTGGATATTTGAGAGCTTCAGTGAGACTGACTTCCCTTGAACCGGATTTTAAACCGGAATCCTTTCTGATGACTCGGAACTTCTTCATTGAGCCGTGATTTTGTATTTGTCATATAGTTTTTAAGCTAGAAATTTTCTGCCGACCTTTAAATTTTTATCAACATAGCCGTAGCCTCCGGGACTGGGTTATCTTTCTCTCCATCATCCTGGGGTTCTTGACTTGCTTTAAAACTGTCAGTCATTTACTGAGCCATGTCATCGTACCCCCGAGTCCTCAGGTTTACTCAAGGAGTTGTCTTGAGATTCTCCATGTTTGGCCGTGATATAAACTGGCATATTGCTGAACAACGGACTGTTGTCATATGTTGAAGCTGGAAGCACGACAGCGAATTAATGATCTTCGCAACACTCATTGTATATCCTTGGCATTGATAACGCAATATGAATCCACGGAAACTTGAGGTCGAACGTGGTGGGTTATAAATGACTCTGTATGATTTGTGTCAGTAATCCGACCAGCAGTTCATCCCAGCTAGTTGTTTATCAAAAACGTAGTGGCGGCGACTTGGACGCCTATCCAATGAACCATATGGTGGGGGCAGAGGCTGACACTATGACCTTCTTCAGAGTTGTTGTAATAGACTGGGCAGCAGGAGCGGCGACTTGCACGTGCTCGTTTAAGCACTTGTGCACACATGTGCGGCCCGGTGTGCTGATGTAGACCAGATCATGATGAATGGACGGTAAAGATGACTGCAACATCAGAGGCGGCTCGGACAGATAAGTCGGCCGCGGCATTGTAAGCCGGTACGGACGGGAGAGTCGGACGTAGCATTGTAAATCGGCACGGACGGGCGAGTCGGCCACAGGGATGGCCCCGGTAAGTTGAAGTAGTCCGGGCCACAAGGGCGGCGTCTTGCGCACATATTCTTTGATCATTATAGCACGGTCATATGCTAGCGCATGGCAATAATTGTGCGATTTATATATCCTTGATCCGGCCATCGTCTTTGCAATGACCAATTGTCCTGCATATAAAATACAAAGACCAAAGTAATTGTTCTTTGACAAAAACAATATATGCTAATAAGATAAATTTAAATGGAGGTCACTTGATTTGGTCGGACGTCAGATGGTCCGTGTGTAACTCCCATAAATAATCTGGCGATGGTGCAACCCATCCACTATAAACATCTGACGATCAGTAGTCTCTTCATATGGGAGCGTCACTTTTTCAGTACTTGTCGCTGAACTCCTTTTGATTCTTAAACAATTTTTGCAGGTCACCCCTTCGATGGCCTTGTCATAGTTTGCCGCAGCTCCTTCATATGCACATCCCACTGCTAACCCGGCTCCAATTTTGGCAGTACCTTCTTCTTAAGCGTGATAAATGAACCTGACGGTATTGGTTGTCCCGTGCATCACAAATTCTGAACAAGCATGGATCTTTTTTCCAATGACAGGCTCACGACTGACTTTGAGATCAACAATGCAACTTTAGGAGCTTGGAGACTCAAAACTTCCATCAGTTCAGTCATCAAACATACCCTCCACAGAAAAGTCGGATTCCCCAGAGAGATTTTTGAGTAGCTCGACAATTTCCTTCTTCCTAGCAGCGTGGATGGCAAGCATACGCCACACCTGCTCGCCCACCATAACCCTGATTTGAACCGAACCATCATTATCGCTGGCGGTAGCGCGGTGCTCTTGAGATGAGGCAAGTGAAGAATGACTGAGCAACACAGTCTTCCATGAATAGTAGAAGAGCTTGGACTGCAAATTTCTGAATATTGAGCCAAACAAATGTAAACTGAAGAATTGTCAGTTGATAATGAAGTAACAAAAACTGCTAGCATGTTGTTGCGTTCCCTGAGATTCTGTAGAAGCATGTCGAAGCAGCTCTACGAGGCGAGTTTCTATCACCATGGTGTCAGTATCACTGTGGCAGAGGAAGCGAGACGAGGCCAGACGACTTAGAGGCGGACGGCGAGGCCGCTCGACTGGGGCGATGGCTTGGAAGATGCTCCCAGGGAGGAGAGTCGGCCGTTGTGACCATAGTGGTGAAGGCGATTCTTGCGGCAAGGCAGGCGACGGCTCTCAGCGCGGTGGCTCAGGGCCGCGGGCACGATCTTGCGCGAGGGCGGCTCAAGGTGGCCGTGGACGCAGCGACTTGAGACGCCCGTGGACTGCGGCTGCTTGAACCCATTAGGGCTCTGGCAGCCGGCTGAGCAAGTTTGAGCAGAGACGGCGTGTTACAGTGCTGAAAGTGGCCGGTCGTTAGAAGTGGCCGACGTTGGCGGGGGTAGCTCCCAGCAGCGGTCGAGGCGGAGACGGAGGCTCGTTGTGCGGCGGGCTTGCTGCGGCGGATCAGCGATGACAGGTCACGGAGGGAGCACGTGGGCGGCCTGAACGATGAAATGGCGGGCACAACAATGGTTTGTAGGATGGGCCATGTGGACGGCAGCTCAACCCGGCGGTGGTCAGCGGAGAGGCAGGGCCCGGCGCGGCTCGGAGGCCTACGGTGGCGATGCAGCCGAGCGCAGGAGGTGGCCGGTGCAACGGAGGAGGGCGTCAAGGCGGCCAGCGGCCCGAAGCACGGCAGCGGCGATGCGACCAATGCCGGTGGGCGCGGCGCGGTAGGGCGGAGTCCGCGAGTGAGGCGGAGCACGCGCGGCCTGGCGAGTTCGAGGCGGAGGCGGCTCGAGGTGGAGACAAGCCCGCCGCACTTTCCGATTCCACGCCCACGACCATATCCCCTCTATGTCGTGGCTCCTTTTTTCCTTATGTGGCTGCTATGCCTGAATTAGCTTATGGTAGTAGTAGTAGTGGAGCCGGAGACGGAGGTTCATCAGTGATGCTCCACGTGAGGCCACACTTTTGGAACTTGTGCTTAGATTTGACTGGATTAATACTACTAGGAATAGTATTTTTTTCCAGCTATCTCTGGCTTCACGTGCTTGAGGTTTTGGCCTTGCTCCGTTTGAGAGGTTGACAGCAGGCCTAGGGAGCCACAAGCAATAGCGACGAAATTTGATGCTCCGAACTATATCTGGACATGGACGACGGAATCGTCAAAGCCTGTCGGTCTCGGCGACTTGTATCTCGTATTGATTGATTTCGAATGCGAAACTTCGACCGGAAAAATTGCGGCCTTCTTGATCCTCAGAAAGATCCCTTCAAGAACTCAACACCACCGTGTGCGAGCTCTACGGTGGGTGCCAACTGTCGTGGAATTGTCACGGCAGATGTCCTATTGTGAGGACTTAGTCGTGAGGCCAACGCATCTTTGTAGTAGCTTGAGAGGGGTTGAGCGAAATCAAGAGACGCAACATAAGACAAGGATTTAGACAGCTTCGGGCCCCGAGAAACATCGTCTGGTAATATCCCTACATGCTATTTGTGGCTAGGTCTCATTATGATTATGAGGGAGTTCGCCGGTAAGCCGGCTTTTTGTGTCTAGCCCTAGAGATTGTTTCTTCCTGCTTGTTGCCTCTCCCTCTTTGGGGAGCCCTGCCCCTCCTTATATATGTTGAAGGGGCGGGTTATATGTGGAGTCCTATTAGGATTAGGACTAGTCTACCTTCTAATACAAACCGGATACAAGTCAGGGTCTTGACTTCTTGTAAGGGCAATATTCCTCACGCCTTTCCTCTTAAACCGGCCCACCATAACATGAACCGGCCTTCCAGGCCTTGGGCCTAGTCATCCATCTGTCCCGCCCGCCGGGTTACTAGTGAGTCATAATGTTAAGGCAGGTTGCTTGTAAACCGTCTGGTCAGGGCGGGTCGCCAGTGAATCGCCAAGTGCCAACCGGGTCTCAAGTAAATCGCCAAGTCCGGCTGGGTCATATTTCCGACCGGGTCATACCGCGGGGTATATCCCCGCATCGGCCCCGTTGACACGAATTGGGAGGTGGTGGGCCAAGCATCCTAGCTAGGTATGACATTATGTCATTATATATATCCTAGCTAGGTGGTTGTTAGGATGCTTTCGGGTTTGCGAGGTAGGTGCCACCAAAGTTATGCATTGTGTATTTAAAGTTTTAAACATCCCCAATATTCGTACATATATTTGGCCACTTCCAGGTGGTTCTTGACTTCTGGACCCTCTCATCGATCTTCAATGACACTACAAAAAAATACACTTCCGTGATGATACGTGTTTGTCACAGTAGGTCACGTTTTTTGTCATGCATGTACATCCATGATGATTTTATGACAGAATCAAGATAGTCATAACTGTGCTGTCATAGAAGTGTTCCATGACATTACCAAAATTATCATCACGGAAGTGTCCACTTCCATGACGATAAATCGCGCGTCACAGAAGTGCTTTCGTCAAGGGTGACTGACACGTGGCATCCACCGTAACAGAATGCCGTTAAGCTATCAGGTCTGGTTTTGGATCTGATAACCCTCTAACAACCCCGACCAATGGGGATTTTCCACGTGTAAAATCATCATTGGCTGGAGGAAACACGTGTCGGCTCACCGTTGGGACAGATGCCATCCACTCATTGGACCGAAGGCGCCTATGATACGTTGACATGTGGCACAGCCGAACAGAGGCCCATTCGTGTGAAAAAGCCGGCCCATTTGACTTGGTCAAAAGGTGGCGGGTCGGCCGAAGAAAAGCCTGTTAACGGCTTGTTCACATATAGCCCATTTACAGCCCGCTAACCCAGGGCCCGTTACGACCTATCCGAATTAGGCCCAGTAGCGTCATCTGGGCCGTCCAATATGATTCCAGCCCATTTTAAGTTCCTGCCCATGTATGGCCCATAACGTATTTCGGCCCATATGAGGCCCTTTGTAACTCTTGGCCCATTAACGACCTGTGGTGCAACTGGCCCGATATGAACAGTGTATCACTTTACACCCATTAACAGCCCATTAATCCATTGGGCCGTTTGTAGCCCATGTTATCTTTCAGCCTTCTCAGGGCCCATTTATTCTTGGGCTCATTTCTAGCATTCGGTTACTTATGGCCTGTTACTACCATTTTCTGCTTGTGGGCCAAATTCAGCCTATGGTTACAGTCGGCCCGTTTGTGTCCCGTTAATACGTTGTGCCGTTTTCATAGCGTCATCAAATGCAGCCTATTAATGATGGCCCGTTATGGTCGGCCCATGAACGGACGACTCCAACTCTAGCCCGTTTATGACCATAATGCGGTCTGTTTTTGGCCCATGTTTGGCTAATCGATCATACGGCCTGTATAAGGCCCATTGATGATATGGCCCGTAGAAGGCCCATTGTTTATATGGCCCGTAGAAGGCCCATTGTTTCTATGGCCCGTAGGAGGCCCAGTGTCACTACAATAAATATAGGTTTAGACCTGCTAATGGCCCAAGATGATTATAGGCCCATGTTTTGGCCCATATGAGTAACGGGCCGGCCTGAAGACCGACAACAGTGAGACCCACTGAACCTTCCGGCCTAAATTATAGCGTACCGACCAAAGAATAAACCTAGACTATACAATAAAGAACTTACGGCATATTACATCCACTCGGAATCAAAGTTCACTACTGGTGATAATAAAGGGCAACATGAGCGCGGTACACTGGGCATCAAAGGTCGCCACCAGTGCGTATAAACGTGCCGACAAAAGAATATACAAAACTGAGAGAACTTCAGAAGGCAATAGACCTAGCAAGGTCAGGCCCCACAAGTAGCTAAACAAGCTGATGAGACCTCAGTTGTGTCAACGATAGATGCTTCATCCCTAGCTGTATGGCACCATAGTGCGCAAGGAAGTCCCCTGACATCTTCATTACATCATTGACTTCAAGTCGGAGCTGAGCTGAACCAAGCCTTTCCGCTTTAAGTTGAGACTGAAGAAGTCGAATTGATTGAGGCAGCTACTACACAGAGGTTGTCTCACACCTGCTGCTGAGTAGCTTCAACTCACTGTCTTCATCAAGACAGAACCTTGGGGTCATTTCGATGTCCTCAAGATGGTTTGGCTCACTATCTTTCCTAAAGTTCTGCCTGGCATAAGAGATACGACTCTGAAATAGAAACAAGGAGACACATAACAGGTTTCACAATTATATAAGCAAATAAATGGATCTGTTCTCCATAAGGAACATGTTTTTACAACTACAATTTAAAACTGGTAGTTGTTGCAAACATCCAATCAGATGTAAACAACAGTGGAGGAAATGATGCCTATCCAAATCTATACTAGAACAAAGTTTGAAGGCTTGAGAAGGATGAACTTACATTACATGTTAACACGGGCTGGACAAAGCCCTTCTCCATGTTGATGGAAGGATAATTCAATAAATCCCCCAAAGAATTTTTTTATAAGCGTTGCCATTATTCTACATTTTACAAAGAGTAAGTATAGATCAAATAATATTGGAAGAAATAGAGGATAATGAAGCTCAGGTGCAGACTGGTGATACATAATCAAATAGCAATTAATTAAGTACAGCGTTACAAGGCAAAAGGTACTGACAAGAGGAATGCATACATCAACATGTGCAGTGGCATTGGCTTTATTCAACATTTTGGTAAGAGTAAATGTAGATATGATAATTTGGAGAAAGTGGAGGGCAGGGCAGATAAGATGTAGAGTAATGCTAGACAATCAACTTTCTCACGATGCATGTACAGTAATACCACCACCATCCGTTATTACTTGTCGCTCAAATGGATGTATCTAGCACTATTAAGTTCTAAATACATCCAATTAATCAACAATTAATTCGATACAGAGGGAGTACATGACAACAGGTACTTACATGAGCAATCCAAAACTTCATAACCATTGTGTTAATTCTACATTTATCTAAGAGTAAATATAGATCTTATAATTCAAGCAAAGGGAGGATAAAGAAGCGAACATTTACAGTGATGCTACATAATCAAACAGCAATGAGTGTAAGTATGCTGACAAAGGGCAAGAGGTACTGACAAGAGCAATGTAGAGCCCAGTATTGTCGTGAGATCCTATGATCCTTTGAGCAAGGAGATTCATCTGAAATTAGTTTTCATACAAGAGAGAAGGTAAGGCACATGCAGAAATTTAGGAGTTCAAATTTAGAATTGATATCATAGACAGTACCTGACGCTAGGCTCTCAGCAGTTCTAATAGGGGTTTGGCCACTGGAGTAGGGTTAAAGTCTGGTACAGTTGGGCCTCTATTTTCTGTGGCTGCTGATCTATCTGATTTAACAAGTATCACTACCTTTTCCAAATACCTAGTTTGTACTCATTGAGGATCTGCACTTACCCTCTTCCTTTTGGACATCTATTACGAAAGAACAACATTTGACTGGAAAAACATAGTATGACGACACATGGAATAGGTACAGAAAATGGATAGGTATGGAATATACTGATATATGATGCTTAAACTAAGCAGATGGTGTAACAAAGTAGAAGTAATGCAAGAGGTCAGATGCAAAATATATGCGACCAGTACAACCTTGCCAAGTTAGATCATGCACCTTCATGGGTGAATAAGATATGCCATCCTCCACCATGCCAAGTTTGTTAGCCAGTGGATTGTTCCGCAATATTCCTCTCGTGCGCCCATTCTCATATTCATTTTGATAATGTTCAACACCTGACATGCATGAAAACATAAAAACAAGTGAGATTATCTTTGTAATGCAGAAGTGATTCTAATCCAATACTTCCTCCCTGTAAACCCCTTTGTGCTATCTCTGCAATTCTTCTAAGAGGGCCATGCATGCTGTAATTTGGTGTGTGCATTAATATAATGTGGCCTACTACTCAAAATATGAGAGCTCCAGAAGTGATGATACTTCGCAGATGACAGCTTCAACATATAGTAAAGAAGAACAAGTCGACCTGACCTGACAGATTCAAAATATACTAAGGGAGAATAACTCCACCTGACCAATCGACCGCAAGAGAAGAGGATCATCTTAAAGAAGAGCAGAAGAGCAAGAAGATTGAAGATATTACAAGTGTTTCTATACAATATCGGTTGGCCACCCATGATGAACCAGAGCACACAGAGAAATACTATTCCTTCTGGTCTCTCCATATGTGGCTGACATGCATTTTGAAACTAAAGTAGGAACATTTAACTGACCAGTTAAACATCTCTTAGTTTTACTATTATCAGCATAATATCATATTTGAATTTGTACAACTAAGCTTGTTTAGCTCGATGGGTGGAGCAGTGCTATTACGACACGTACCACGTAGGCTGATCGTGGTCATCATAAAATGGGGAAACTGTAAGCATGATGACTATAGTGTTGACCGTGGCAGTGGGATGGCAGATCTGAAGCTGCAAACCACGCAAAGGGTAGTTAGCAACCGATGTTTGCTTTGAAATAACAACTAAGATTTGGTATGGACAAGAAAGTACAGTCAACAAGTGACAAAGAAATGCAATTCTGCTGTCTCTCTATATGTCGCGACATGCATTTGGAAACTCAAGTGGGACCTTTAGCTAACCAATTAAATGTGTCTATTAACTAATATCAGTATCATATCACAATCATATTTGAACAACTAAGCTTTGGAATTTTGAGTGTTGTGTTGTTTAGATTGAAGGGTGGAGTAATGCTAGTACGACAGAAAGCACCTAAACACATCATAGTAGAGTAGATAAAAGGGGAAAACCCTAAGCATCAAGAGTAAAATCAGGAAAGTGGAACTGGCTGGACCAGTGGGTGGCGCACATGCTTTTCGAAACGAATATAGGAACATGATCAATTGAAAGTACAGTGGGATATTTCGCCCAAACTGTGAGTGTCGTGTTCTCCACAGGGACTAGACGATCAGCGATGATGCTCGTCTAAAGCTAGGCTAGACAATTTAAGTGACAATTAAAGGGAAAATAAACTTAAAGTATCTAAGATCGTTTCGGAAAATCGGTGACAAAGTAAACGAAAAGAAGCAAAGGGAGATTCAGATTATACTCTCAGTGTTTTTGGTATTATCGTTTTACTTGAGAAACTACACACTGACACAAGCGTACAAATATGACCAAATGGGAAACAACAATACTAGAACACAAGTTTATCTAACATGTATCAGAGAAAAGAGACATGAATATAGGACAGAAGATAGATTTTTCATCACAAACACACACATGTTTATATAGCACATGTACTGGAGCTAATACATGGATGACTGAATACATTTCTGCAATAAGGAACAAATATATAGGGATGAACACATTCATATGCTAGCAGAATAGTAATACATAGAAGCACATTCTAATAGATCAATTATATCCCAAATTAACAAGGCATCAACTAGTCAGATCCAACATAACAAGTACTTTATTATACAGGTACTAAACTGAACAAATAACAAGTTGCTAGAACTTGTCAAGTCTGAACATTACATAACCCTGAACATTACAAAATTCTGAACATTACACTTCTAAAGTTTACAGCAGTTTGAGATAAGAGGGAGAGAGAGCTTTAGGTTCAGAAGAGAAGCAAGAACCAGTAGCAGAGGCGTAGGGAACAGGAGCAGCTGGCGCAAGTGAGGAGTAGCAATGGAGCTTGGAGAAGCAGCAGGTTGAGGCACTATGAGAGGATTAGGAGGAGGAGCAGTAGGAACTGAGACATAGGGTAGGAAGAGAAACAGCAGCAGGCGCTAGGAGCGGGAGAGAGATTCAGTAGCAGGTGGTTAGAGAAAGAAGAAACAGCAGTGGGGGCATGGAGAAGAGAGAAGCGGCAGGGGGTTCAGAGAAAGCTTCAGCAGAGGCGCATCATGCAGTTTGGAGATGGAGAAGGAGTTCGGGTTCAGGGGAGAAACAACCGAGGTGAAAGAAGAGGGTAGCAGTATGAGGAGTGGAGGATGGTGTGGTGGCGCTAGATATGGTGATGGATGGTGTGCGACAGCGGTGCTGGAGATGGTGATGGATGGCGCGATGGTTCCAGGTGGTGATGCGGCGCTGGCAGCGGCGGGTGGTGGAGATGGAGTGGATAATGGATGGATGGCGCGGTGGAGCGGTGGCGCGCCCCACGCCGGCCTGGCTGTGGCGGCAGCCGAAGGTGGAGAAGGAGACGAGAGAGGACATGTGGCCAGGCCCGAAGGGGATCGAGGGCCACGCTAGGGATTTTGACCCCTCTCGATCAGATCTGCTACTTTGCACTTTTTCCCTCCTTCTATCTTCTTGCTTCCCAAGTAAATCCCCTCTCTTCTATAGTTAGCCCCTCTGGTTACTTCTTGTCGTCACACACAAGCCCTTCTCTCTTCTCGTTATCCACACAGTAGAAATCTTGACGATTATAGTGCCTTTGCGCACTTTTCTGCAAAAAGAAAGAAGTCACTGGTCAACATGCTCTTTCATGAATATCATCAAATATTAAATGTCTCATAGCAAGAATTGATGGTCAGAACTCAATAAATGGTATATTTCTATGCCTAAATTATGTATATGCAATGTGCTCATTAGAACATTAGGTGACCAATTAAATGTTCTCTTTTTTAGTAATATGAGCATCATATCAGATTCGTATTTCAACACGTAAGCTTTGGAATTATGAGTGGCATGTTGTTTCGCTTGATGGGTTGAGGTCTTGAGGAGTAGTGATAGCACGACACGAAGCAGTGAAGCACCTACGATGATGGTAGTGAATATAAAGGGGAGAAACCATAAGCTTTACGAGTATAGTGACCGTGACATGGCAGATCTGAAGGTGCAAACCGGACAAAGCTACTTCGCAACCAATGTTTGCATTCAACCAGCCACTACGATTTGGTATGGACAAGAAAAGTACAGTAAACAATTTAAGATCTATTTTCCGGATGAGATCAATAACTTAAGCACATATGGAAGAGTACCACCTCTCTTGCGACAACGTGTAGGCCCCTGCTGATACATTGAGGGTGCTGCGGGTGCGATGGCTGTCGGCGGCGGGGAAGACGACTTTAGATGGCAGACGGCCGGGTCAGGGGATAAATCATGTTGCTGTGGACGAGGTGATCATAGGAGCGGCAACGGCAAGGTGGACAACGGCGCCGATGAAGCGAGACGACGCGATGAAAGGATCCTGGTCCGGCGCCGTGGATGAGAGATGTCCATCTCTTGTAGTGGCCGACGGTGTAGGGGTAGCGGCTCCGGCAAGGTGGAGGACGGGGTGGCGGACAGAGGAGGCTGGCCGCAGTGGGGAGGTTGTCGTGGCGCCATTGGTGTATGAATGGGAAATGGAGGGGGAGGGGGGATCTCAAACTTTGGGACGCGCTTGTCTCAAATGTGGGAAAGTTACGTTGGTTGGGGATAGGACGGTAATCTCGCATCTCCCAAATATTTGCCGATAACGATTTCGGGCGAGGAGAGGGTGTTTTGCCGCCCACGGTTGGCGCCCACGGTGTATGAATGGGGCTGACAGGTAGGGCAGTTGTGTCACGTCTGAGGGAAGTTACACATCTGCCCCTATTTAAAATATTAGCCTACATCGATTTCGGACGAGGAGAGTTTGTTTTGCCGGCCATCGTGGATGAATGGGGAAATGGAGGAAGAGACACATGTCTTTCGGACGAGCTTGAATCAAATGTGTTTTGCTGTCCACGTTTGGTGCCCACCGTGTCTGAATGGGCTCAGAGGCCGTCGTGTCATGTCTGATTGAAGTTACTAGTCTACCCCTATCGACAACAGTGTAAATCTGATCGATAAGGATGTCAAGTGTCAGGGGTAGACAGTAATTTCCATCTTGCAAACACTTGCTTCGGGCAGCCCACAAATGATAGTGGGTGTTTAGCCGCTTCGTTCAAAACTTGGGAGAATTAGCATTCACGTTTGCCTTGGGCCCTGGCAACTAAATCCAAATCCAATTTTTATTCGATTAAGAATATCCACAGATAATTCTACGTTTTGTTATTTATTTTTTCAAAACCACAGCAAAGATTTATTCCACCTTTATATATGATTATGATTTAGAAATGTCATGATCTTCGAATTCAGTAGGTTGGATACACTTTGAGTCAAACAGTTATTTCATCCAATACAATATGCTCACACGAAAAACAGTTCACTTTGTGTCAATCATACAACTACTGAGGATTGCCTCGCCTAAAAAATTCGGATCATTACAACACATTACAATAATCTAATTACAATTTCAACTGCTATCTAAAGAAGAACTGGGATTACCCCGGGCTTTAGAGAGTAGAAGCAGCAGGACCTCCTCCGTCTTCAAATGCAACATTCTTACTTCCTCCAATTCTTGGGTTGCTTGCATAATGCGTGCAGCTAATTGCATAATTTCCAGCTTCAAGATCGAGATTACCTCATTCGTGGCAGCCACACCATCTCTTTCTGCCTCTAGTAGAGCCTCAAGAACTATAATATCTGTGCTCAGACTGCTCTCCGGCGGTGTTGCCTCTGAACTGCTACCATCTAGTAACATGGATGGCGCACTGCTTCCATAAATAGATTCTGGGGTTGTACATTGTGTCTTAGTGTGAACGGCATCCTGAAAGGTTTCCGCTGGACGAGATAGTTATCGCATGATCCAAGTAGTAAGCTTACATGGTAAACGACATACGAATTATTGCCGAGCATGGTAAGCTATATTTAAATGGTTTGAAGCAGCATCAGCCGAAAATAAATTAAAATGGTAAGATGAAACTAGAGATGTAAGTGGCAAATAAACGACATCCGCCAGTCCCATCTAGTTAGTTTTTGCTAGCTCCCTGGTTCATTTTCCTCAAAAAACAAAAACTCTTTTGAACTATCATACCACTAGTGGACTTTAATCGGGATTAAACGGGACCCAGTTGACATCCCTAGTTGAAAGGGAGTGTACCACCGCTATATTTAAGTTGCCAAGGCATCTAAGCAGTTGAAATAATCTGAGAAAGCACTTAATAGTGTGGCCTCATATAAACTATGAAGACAGTCTTGTGATGAAGTTTAGAGGAAAAGTTAAGGACTCAAATGAACTAGGCATGCATTTCTTTACGATAGTACAACAGGCACTGCTGACATATTGGCCAACTCAGGTATAGCATAACAAGTAACAAACAAGAATTTGAATCAAGCAATACAGCAAAGCAGACAACTGAACTATTTGTTATTCTGTAGGATTGCAGGTTCAGGGCACAAGCCAGGAAAGCAGCCCACACGCATTACATTTCACATGTACTAAAACACACTGGCTTACCATCTGTTGCTGTGAAGCCTCGCTGTTGTTGCAATGTTCTTTGAAGATATCGTCAGCATCCCGTGGTTGCAAATCTACTTGTTGTAGTTTATTCTGCACACTCTATTTAGGTAAAATTAATTTTAATCACATGCACTGGTTCGAATTGATCATTAATGGTTCATCTAAACTAATGAAAGAAGGGTGTGTGCATACACGACAATATATCTGCTTCCCTTTATTTTTATGCTTGTTCGAGGTGCCAGCCCCAAAACAACAAATATTTTGCTTGATGGGGTTGGCAGCTCCATAATTAATAGAAGCATCAAATTAGTCATGCAACTTGGGAAGATCAAGAACACAAAAAAAAGTAATGAACGGAGGCTCGGAGCAGTGATGTAATAGCTAGCATCCGAAAATGTAGGGTAAAACGAACAAAAACCAACGGAACCACATGCTAGTTTGCTGATGTGTAATTAAGCATAGAGAACATGAAGCAGTCTGATGTAACCAACAGGTGGCATCAGAACAACACCATTATCATAAATATAGCATGCAAGAAGTAAAATAGTAGGCAGTGATATCTAGGAAGTACAGTAATACTTAGGACAAAACTAAAGCATATTAACTATATGTGCACTGATATGTAATTTAGCACATGTAACATGTTCACTACCAGAAGTATGGCCCTATAGGTGCAAGCAGAATAACACGTCTCATGAAAAACCGAATGATGCCCTGAAAAAATTCAAAGGTGCGGTGCTTATGCTAAGAAAGTGAATGTAGGTGCCAGCCATTGGATAATAGTACCTGATTCTCGGCGGCGTATGGGTATCGTTGGCATACTTGATAGCTAAGGATCGTCAATGGTGCTCGTGTTGCGGTTGAGTTTGGGCCGGTTGTCGCCGTCGCTGAAGCGGCTCCGGTGCTACGGTTGCAGTGCCTGTCGACATACAAGAAATCTCATCTGTGGTAAGTGAATAGTTGCATGATAAAGAGAAAAACCGAAGGAGTACAAATCGCAATAACCTGATGAGGTTGCGGCGTCGGTAAAGCAGGGCCAGTGGAGTTGAATATGGCGTCCATGGAGCGGGTCTGGTGCAGTGGACGAAGGCTTCGGCGGGCGTGTTGTACAGTGCTTTTGGTGAGGCGGATATGTTGTAGCGGACGAGGGCTTGTATGACGGGCCAGCGAAGGGACGGACGAGGGAGTCAGTGAAGGGCCTACACTGTGGTGGACGAGGGTGACGGTGAAGCAGATCTAGTGTGGTGGACCATGATGGCGGTCAAGGAGATCTAGAGCGGTGGACAAGCCAGTCGCTGAAGCGGTTTCGGTGAAGTGGTGAGTTGGCAGTTGGGGTTCCAAGGTGCGGAAGGTAGATCCGTCGGGGTGTGAGGTCCACCGCTGCGGCGGAGGACTAGATTCGGCGGCTTGTCATGGTTGGGGGGGTAGGGAAGGGGAAGGGGAGGGGCTCTGGGGAAGAATGTTGGGGGCAAAGAGGGGAAAACAATGGAGTTACAAAAGAACCCTTTTCTGTTCATGTGGCAGGGGTAAAATAGGAATATCGCAGGGCTAAACTTTTGGGCACGAGATATTTCGATGTGAGCGAGAAGTTTGTAAGCTATTCTAGACGTTCTCTACACCATCTATTCTAGATCTGTCATGAAGTCCCTATCACACACACGATGACTCGCTTCCCTTGCGTCTCCGTACATAAGCCAATTTCAAACAACATCAACATTGTCTCCCTATCTATACGCCATTTATGGACACAAATGCCCCCTCTCTCGCCCCCTCTCTTCCTCTCTCTCTCTCTCTCTCTCTCTCTCTCCGTTGCTAGTTCTCTCTCTCTCGCTCTCACACCCCTCTCTCTCACACACTCGATGTCTCTTCCAAATAGTCTGCTCCCCCCGCCCGCACCCATGCTATCCCGCTACTACACATGTCACACCTTTCCCCCTTCCCTTATACTAGGTTTACATCATTAGTCATCTCTCTACTCCACATACACACACTCCCTCTCACACACAAACGCACGCATAAACACACACAGACATGCACAAACACCCATTAATCTGGATCCTCATCTCTCCCCATGTCCGCATGTGTATCTCACACACTCACTCTCTAATTATGTATATGTGTCTCCACATTACACAACACAAAGCCCCATGTACATGTCTCTCTCTATCCTCCACACACATAGACACAAAGAATTTGTTATCATTGCCTCAGTCTCTAGACATATCACACACGCACATTGTCTCTCTCTCTCGCAAACACGCTCAACAAGGGTTTCCTCGTGAATAACTTACCGGCTATTCATCAACAGTCGTGGCAGTACAGCAAACACGAGACGTGAAAAAGAATAAATATACATGTGCTTAGACCACCTAGTATGACTACTAGGAATAGAGCAAGCCAAAAAGCACGCCGCTGTCACCCCCTCCTTATCGGTGACGGGAAAACCTTTGTTTTACATAGTCGAGAAGTCATTGTGCTAAGGCCTCACATGTTGAGGCGTTGAATAGAATGTAGATGCTAGTTTACGGAAACAAGTATCGATAATACGTTTGTATCTCCATACTTATATTTCTTCTCTTATAAAAAACCGAGTTGGTGATGATGGTACGCGTGCCATCTTGCAATATAGACTGTCTGATCTATATCTAACGGATGGAAATTAAACTAATAGATACCCGCACCCCTCTCCACATTTGCAGACAAGGCCTTCCCTCGTTCATCCTTATCTCCAACAACCTCATTGTTGAGCAATTAAGAAAGGAAGCCTCTGGAACAAACTGTCCTGGTGGCCGCTGCCAGCGTCGTCAATCCCCATGCCTCCGCTCAGTCCGACCACCAATCACCACCATGCCTCACTCCTCTTCACCTTATCTCCTATTTCTCGAGATATCATTAGTTTTTACACATGGGATTACTCCCGCATGGGTCAATCAAAACAAGTGTTTTATAAAAAATGCATCTTGATGTTTCATGCAATGCACGAATCTTGCTAGTACTCCTACAGAAGACTAAGTTGGTGATGATGGTGTGTCTGTCATCCGTCGTTTGTGACCATTAGAGCTACATATAACGAATGTGAGGTAAGTTGTTGCCTTTTCTCACCAACATCCCACTTGTCTACCAATTTGTAGAAAAACCCATAATTAGTATCTTAAAACCAACCACATCCCTCCCTGACCTCACCAAAACAGCCCAAGGAATATATTCTAATTGAAACATAATATATCTCTAGTGATATATGTATATCAAAATTAGAGTGTTTTGTATCAAGTTTTTGAATAAGTATTATTCTAATTATGATTTGTTGCAACGCATATGAACATTGCTAGTATTTCCAACCATGCAAAAAAAATTCCTAGTATTCCATAGTTTCGAGTTTTCCATCAAGATATTAGTCACTCATGGTTGATATTTACTTTCAATCATGTACACATATGCACTATGTAACTAGCCTTGCTTATTGGGTTCCAAAGCTTAACTTTCACTCCTACTTACAATATGTAGAGTATTTAACAAAAAAACTAGCACTTTCAACCAGCCCTAGGAAGAATCTATTGTACAAAAAATAGCAAAAACATACCCAAAATTTCTTAATCCACGCCAAAAACTACTACCTAGTACTCCCTCCGTCCCACAATGAAAGACATTTTGCAAGCTAGTTTAGCTTGCAAAAACATCTTATATTATGGGACAGAGAGGGTACCAATTAGGTTAGTTTAAACCCATTTATGATAGGGTTGGCCCACACGTCCATGCTGACGAGGCAGCTTAAACCAACACATTTTGTTTGACCGTTGACACGAGGGACCAACATATGACTTTCTATCCTGTTATTCCCCCTCAAAAAATTATTTTTCCTAAACATTAATTTAAACAGTACTGATGCATGTTCGTCGGTGGCGCCGGTGATGAGCGAGTTGGCCGCCGCTCCGCTGGACGGGCCGGACGCCGCGCTGGCCTCCGCACGGGTTGGCAGGCTGGCCCGAGCGTGACTCACGAGCGAGCAAGCCGCCACGCTGGCCTTCGCTCAAGCCAGATGGCTAGCCTTAGCGCAGCGTGCGTGAGCAAGCTGCTGCACCGCCGTGCCAATCTAGCTAGCAAACCTTGCAGACAAGCAGCTGGATGGAGCAATCTTGGCTAGCTAGCGGCCACGAGCACCGGACGGAACTAACATCCGGGCTGCCGCAAGATGGGATCCGCACCGCCGGCGGTTTTGACCTCGCCTTCTGCTGGCGGCGGTAGCTGTGTCCCATGGCCGAGGATGACTAGGTGGATGGGCCGGAGGTAGGAGGTCACTCCGGGATTTTTGTGCAGACTGACATGTAGGTCCCACAAGTCATAACGCCCAGTCGAATTGAAGGCATTGACTTAATGGGCGACATGGGCCCTGTTTGGATACTCTAAGTCATAGGTTAGAGTTAGATTCTAACCCTGAACTACTCTAACCAAAGTGGTGTTTGGATGGCAGGGTTAGATTGACAACAAATGTATCCAAACAGGGCCATGGGTTGAAACGTGCAAATAACGGCACTTTGTAGAGTAGTCGTTTCTTGGTAGGGCTGGTTGGTAAGAGCATGTACAATGGTTGATAAGGTAGTCTTATCTTAAGTCTGCCACGTATGCAAGTGGTAGTAGTTTATTGGCATTATTAGTGGTTTCTTGCATTATTAGGGGTTTCTTGTAAGGAACAATGTACTACTAGCGACAAAAGGCGATTCTAGGTTGCGCTGTACTCCAACGAGTACTACTAGTGGTCGCGGGAGTGTATACCTCGTTTTGTGGGTTCGATCCCGGCCAAACGCTCGGCAGCCTTTTTTAAATAGTAACTTTGCTGCGAGACAATATTTTACATGGGTAGTTTGAGTTTTGAAGTCAAACGGACGTGCGGTACCACAATCTGGGTGCACTGGATAGCCTAGCCACGTGAACAGGTTTTCCTTCACTCCCCAGCATCTCGTGGCTCGCGTGCTCGTCCTAGCCGCACCTCGCTTGCAGCTTCCTCATCAGCTAGTAGCATATTTAAACTAGCGCCTCCCAATTAAGCCCAAGGAGCCGGAAAAGCCTGGCGGGGCATTGGGAACTATGCAATATGGCTCTGTACGTAGTGCTCTACTACTACTCTGTAGCTTGTGGCGTTGCACACATGGACTTCACTCCATTATCGGCTCTACTATAAAAGAAATTACTCTTGACGTGTTTTTTTTGAAATGGAGGCAAAAGCTTTGCTTCATCTCATTCATAAAGAAGGAACTACTAACAAAGTTCGACGAGATCCATTACACCTCCACAAATGGAAGCGAAAAGCCTAGTCTCGCTGTATCAAATAACTCAAATGTTCTGCCCCGCAATAACTGTCGCTGATAAACAGGCTGATAATGTGTGCGTGAGAGGAGCGGCTGAGTAGGCCAGCTACGTGAGAGGAGCGGCTGAATAGAGCACCAAGAGTACCCACTAGGCCACTATGCAGGTGTACTTTCCCTGCATTGATAGTACAACGATGGTTCTAGAGAACAGTACGTAGTACCCTCCACTTCCAACTGTAGCTCCTTGGCCCTGAGATTCAAGAGTTCAAAACTGGTGCACTATACTATAAGTACAGTACATCGCACTACTAGTTGAGAAAGTAGTACTAGTACTGCTACAGTACGAGTACGTACTCCTCCGTCACATAATGTAAGACATTTTTTGACACTAGTTGGCATGTACAAAAAATAGCAAAAACATACCCAAAATTCTTAATCCACACCAAAAACTACTAGCTAGTTCCAAAAATTTCTTACTAGTGCTATTACTTACAGTATAATACAATCCCATAACGTCCCATAATGCTAGTACTAGTAGTAAATAATAGCCTCACCCCTTCTCTAAGGAATGATCTACAGTTGGAAGGGACAAGGCCCTATGGTTACTACACTCTTATCTCCTCCTCGCCAGTTCCCCTCCCCCCGAAGAGAAGGCAGTTCGTCGTTGTTCCATGGATTTGCCAGGCGGTTCTCCTCCTCACCGAGGCTGGGAGACCTTGGACGACTATCCTCTTGGAGAAATCGCACGCCGCTCCGACGTCCTCACCGCCGCAAGACTCGGTGCTTCCTGCACCAACTTTTTCAAGACGATGCTTAAAAAGGCTTGGGAAAAGGCCATGCTTGTTGGTCTTCCATGCGTCCTCGAGGAGAAGGTTATTCTATGGGACAATCCTTTGAACAGTCCACCGCTCCTTGGCCATGGTTGCACGTTGACTCCGCTAGAGCTGCCGACGTTGAGAGGTAGTCAGATTTTGTCTGATGAGCTGGTCAGCAATGGAGTTTGATCATGTAGTACTTAGTTATTCCATTTCCATCCCGTAATTTCTCCGCTGCCCACCATCTTATATATAGGTATGGGTTGGTGCCAATGAAGATTGTCTTGCATACCTCCGGCCGGATACCACCATCATTTTGCACAACATCCACAACAGTGCGGCCGTTCGGGTAGACCCCTTCTCCACCATTGGGATCGGCCTTCCGGACTGGATGGGCTTGAATACGTATGACAATGCCAACATGAGATTGAAGAAGATAGCAACTGCGGACCCGTCGACAAAGCGACGTGGCTACGATGACTACTATCGCATCGCGGTGTTCAACATAAGGATTGCCATCAATCCAAGAGGTAGTAACGGCAGAGGTTAGCACATGTTGGCGGCGGCAGATTTTTACCCCTACATGTTCGAAGACGCCGTGCGTCATCTAGGCCGCATCTTCATGATGACAAGCCAGGGGACTTGTTTCATCTGGTTGCCATCCTACGGTACGGGAGATTACAAACGGAATGCACAAACCATCATTTGCATCCCTAATGGTACTCCATTATTTCACAGGGACCAGTCATCCCGTGATCAAAATAAGATCGCCGATCCTGGATGTGCATTTGCATCCGTGATTCGGTCGAACCTGGAACCTTGTAGCTGACTTTGTCATATTGGGATCAACTATCTTAGAAGTCGTTACCCATGGTACCACTGATGTGCAACATGGTCACACAATCTACCATGATCAGACCGTCACCATCTACCCAGGTATTCCATTTTTTAACCCTCTTGCCTTCTCTTTCATTGTTGTACTAGTACTCTACTTACTTACTAGTAGGAGTACCTTTTACCTTTGAGGACGCGTATAGCTAGCTAGGCCCTTGAAGACTTGAACCCACTAGCTGCCACCATTTTTGTTTTTCCATGTCTTACTATCTCATCCATGTAGCCAAGAGTGGCTATATATAATAAGCCGGTTATTTTACTTCCTCTATACCGGAGTAGTACTATTTGCTGCACAGTATTACTGACCGCCATATTTGAGCACAACATTATTATGCATACGTTGACTTATGTCACCATGTGTCCAGATCCGAGATGTCGCGTGTACCAGATGAACGGCGTCGAGTTCGACCCCGTGATGCTACGTGGGTGCCGAGGAACACTCTTGGAGAGTACTCGCTTTTCATTGGGGATAGCTACCCATTGTGAAGCGGATGCCACCTTCCGTGCATGACACAGAAGGCCTGCTGTTCATGAAGCATGGTTGTGTCTTCCGTGCGCACCGCCAGATGAACGACATGTTGGGACACACTATCCCTGATTTATGCCGCTTCAGCTTGGATGAGTCTCCATCGTGTGGAACCTGACTAGGAAGCTGTGACAATGATTCCCGTTGCCCACCGCTATGGATCATGCCATCCATGAAGAACACCTGGGACTGGAACCTGGAGGAGGACATGTAGCCCATCTATAACGTGTAAGTGGAGTATGGTAAATTGTGAACGGTAGCACTGTGAATATATGTAGACTAGTCGTGCACAAATTTATCACATGAATTGGAGATGAACTTGTGTGGCATACTGGCATTTGTCCTTTAGAATTTATTACTAGTAAATGTGTTATGTGTACATGCAACTTGTGTGGTTGTTGCACGGGCTCCAACATGCTCTTTGAGAAAAAAAGGTGGCACAACTTTGGATATACGTGACGTGGCGGCATCATACAGTAGCATCGTTCGCTATAGTTGTAGTACACTCCTACTAGGATGACAACTCCTATAAAACCTTGCGCTTGGCTCTTTGCTTCTTCGGGAGGTTGAATAGTTCGTACTCGTGTGAACCTTGCACTTGGCTCTTCACCTCTTCGGAAGGCCCAACAATGATGATACTACAGTACAATATGCTTCTGGCAATCTGACACCGATTGAACTGCTGCACGTCCACCGCGAGGGCGAGTGCAAGGGAGAGGGAAAGGGAGAGGGAGAGGGCGCTGTAGTCAAAACCCTCTCCTCATCCTGTGAACCACCGTGCGCATGGGCGAGGGAGAGGCGTAGTAAGAAAGCTTCTCCTCGTTCGGCGAGTTGACGGGACACATCAAAGCAGTACTGGTAGTACTAGTCCATACTGCATCCTTTCCAGTTAATATGGCTTAATTTGAAACGAGAAAAATACACTAGCGGTCAACGTATGTAACAATACGCTCTTTACGGTCACTATATATAGATTTGCGTATACGATTACTAGCTCATCGTAGAGCACCATATTGCAACCTACTGACCGGCCACATAGTCGACGTGGAACTTTGTTGACTGGTTAAATTGTCACCGGGTTTTTGGGTCCCACCTGTCAGTTGGCAGAGCAAAGAAATCAGTTAAACAGAACTTTACGCAGGCGCGACAGGAGTCCAACCCTTGTGCGCGAACCACCCTGGCTGTGTATGTGAGTGCATGCACGTGTACTCCCTCGGTCTTCCAACAAAGAGTGTACATCGGCTAAAAAACAAAGAGTGTAGTACATCTACACTTCCAATGCATTTAGCCTTTAATCTAAATCGATATTGATTGACTAATGCACCAACTTGTGCTCTAGGTATAGGCTACATGTCTATCCTTAATTACAGCATGCAACAACCTTCATTTAATCTTCTTCTCTCAATGGTCGCATGCACACATAAGTCTGCTACTTTTGGGCATTAATTATGCCCTGGTCAATGTGTAAATCTCTAAATGTACAGTCTTTCACGGACGTAGGGAGTAGGTTGAGCACTTGAGCGTGAGCATGTGTGTTGCGTCGTGTGTTGTGTGTCGCATGGGTGTGTGAGTGTTGCGTGCGTCCATGTGTACGTGTGAGTGTTTCATATTGCATCCATGCATGCATGCATGGGGCTTACTCCCTCCCATTGACATGTTCATATTTCAAGCTTCCTCTGTTCCCTCCATATGGTGATACTCCCTCTGTTCCCAAATACGGAGTAAAATCCTCCCTCTGTTCCCAAATACGTAGTATTTGTCTTTCTAGATATTTCAACAAGTGACTACGTACGGAGCAAAATGAGTGAAGTGAGCGTAGAGGCATAGGGATAATGTAGAAAGGAAGTATTCGCGATCCATTATTCCCCATCTCAGTCAGAGAGAACTATTCAACTAGTTTTTGCAGTGAAGTGACAACACGCTGCAGCAGATGGGACACTTAATTAATAAGCTAAACCAGCGTGTTGGTGTTACTAAATCAGCCTTACCCAGTACTGCCATCATGTTTGCCAGCAGAGCACTCTTCTGTCCTCCATTAACTGACATATGGGCCCTCTTGTGGTAGACCCACATGTCATCAGTGTAACTATTTACACTCTGAAGCACGGTATATCCTGGTAGTAGTAGTAGAATTGAGATTTAATGCACTTTCTTCCCCGTCTTCCACTCTTCTTCCTCCTCTCTTCTTCTTCCTCCTCTCTTCCCCATCGTCGGCCGCACACCATTTCCCCCCGCTCACTGCTCGCCCGCCCAGCTATCTTCCTTGGTAGCTCGCGCGTACCATATCACCCCGCTCACTGCTCGGCCACACGAGAAGTTTCTTCGCTCGCCCGCCCGAATCCACTTCCCCGCTGGCTCGCATGCACCGAAAACCCTAATGGAAGAACCGACTGACACGCAGAGCCGCGATTGGAATTCCCTCCCTGATGTTCTCTTGGAGAAGATCTGTAATCGTATGGACCTCAGCATCGTCTGTCTGGCCGCATGCTCGGTGCACTAAAAAAATACACTTCCATGATGATACATGTTTGTCACAATAGGTCGCGTTTTTTGTCATGCATGTACATCCATGACAAATTTATGACAGAATCAAGATAGTCATACATGTGTTGTCGTAGAAGTGTTTCATGACATTACCAAAATTATCATCACAGAAGTGTCCACTTCCATGACGATAAATCGCGCGTCACAGAAGTGCTTTCGTCAAGGGTGACCGACACCTGGCATCCACCATAATGGAACGCCGTTAAGCTATCAGGTCGGGTTTTGGATTTGATAACCCGTTAACAGCCCCGACCAATGGGAAATTTCCACGTGTAAAATTCTTATTGGCCGGACGAAACACGTGTCAGCTCCTCAGTGGGTCAGATAAGCGCCTATGATTCGTCGACACGTGGCACGACCCAACAGAGGCCCATTCCTGTGAAAAGGCCGGCCTATTTGACTTTGTCAAAAGGTGGCGGGTCGGCCCATGTAAAGCCTGTTAATGGTCTGTTCGCATATATCCCGTTTACAGCCCGCTAACCCAAGGCCCGTTACGCCCTATCTGAATTAGGCCCAGTAGCGTCATCTGGGCCACCCAATATGATTCCAGCCCGTTTTCACTTCTGGCCCATGTATGACCCATGACGTCTTTTGGCCCATATGAGGCCCTATGTAACTCTTGGCCTATTAACGGCCCGTGGTGAAACTGGCCCGAAATGAACAGTGTATCACTTTACACCCATTAACGGCCCGTGGTGAAACTTGCCCGTAATGAACAGTGTATCACTTTATACCCATTAACGGCCTGTTATCCCGTTGGGCCGTTTCCAGCCCATGTTATCTTTCGGCCTTCTCAGAGCCCATTTATTCTTGGGCTCATTTCCAGCATTCGTTTACTTACGGCCCATTACTGTCATTTTCTGCTTGTGGGCCAAATTGAGCCCGTGGTTATAGTCAGCCCGTTTGTGGTCCGTTAATACATTGGGGCGTTTTCATAGCGTCATCAAATATGGCCTATTAATGATGGTCTGTTATGGTCGGCCCATGAACGGACGATTCCAACTCTAGCCCGTTTACGGCCATAATGCGGCCTGTTATTGGCCCATGTTTGGCCATTGATCATATTTCCCGTATAAGGCCCATTGATGATACGGCCCGTAGAAGGCCCATTGTTTCTACGGCCCATAGAAGGCCCATTGTTTCTACAGCCCGTAGAAGGCCCACTGTTTCTACGGTCCGTAGGAGGCCCAGTGTCACTATAGTAAATATTAGTCCATGGTTATTATGTCCTAGTTTTAAAAAATAGGTTATTGCAGCCACTAGCAAACCGTGGAAAAAGAACTGCAATGAATAGAAGCAAACAAATAAACAAGACAACAAGGAAATAAATAAGCAAGCAACTTACGCTAGGCTATCACGGCTATCACACATATTACATCCACCGGGCATCAAAGTTCACCACCAGTGCAAATAAACGCGCCGACAAAAGAATATACAAAACTGAGAGCACTTCAGAAGGCACTAGGCCTGGCCAGGTCGGCCCCCCCAAACAGCTGAAGAAGCTGAGTAGACCTCAGTTGTGTCAACGATAGATGTATCAACACTAGATTTAAGGCATGATGGTGCGCACGGCAGTCCTCTGACATCTTCATTGCATCTTTGACTTCAAGTCGGAGCTGAGCTGAAGCAAGCCTTTCCGCTTTAAGTTGAGACTGAAGAAGTCGAACTGATTGAGGCAACAACTGCACAAAGGTTGTCTCACACCTGCTGGTGAGTAGCTTCAACTCACTGTCTTCATCAAGACAGGACCTTGGGGTCATCTCGCTGTCCTCAAGATGGTTTGGCTCACTATCTTCCCTAAAGTTCTGCCTGGCGTAAGAGATACGAGTCTGAAAGAGAAACAAGGAGACACATAACATGTCTCACAATTATATAAGAAAATAAATGGATTTGTTCTGCATAAGGAACATGTTTTTACAACTTCAATTTGAAACTGGTAGTTGTTGCAAACATCCAATCAGATGTAAACAGCAAAGCAAACAACAGTGGAGGAAATGATGCCTATCCAAATCTATACTAGAACAAAGTTTGAAGGCTTGAGAAGGATGAACTTACATTACATTTTAATACGGGCTAGACAAAGCCCTTCTCCATGTTGATGGAAGGATAATTCAATAAATTCCCCAAAGAAAATTCTTTATAAGCGTTGCCATTATTCTACATTTTGCAAAGAGTAAATATAGATCAAATAATATTGGAAGAAACAAAGGATAATGAAGCTCAGGTGCAGACTGATGATACATAATCAAATAGCAATTAATTAAGTACAGAGTTACAAGGCAAAAGGGAGAGAGGTACTGACAAGAGCAATGCAGAGCCCATTATTGTTTTGAGATCGTATGATCCTTTGAGCAAGGAGATTCATCTGAAATTAGTTTTCATACAAGAGAGAAGGTAAGGCACAAGCAGAAATTTAGGAGTTCAAATTTTGAATTGATATCATAGATAGTACCTGACGCTGGGCTCCCAACAGTTCTAATAGGGGTTTGGCCACTGGAGTAGGGGTAAAGAGTGGTACAGTTGGGCCTGTGTTTTCTATGGCTGCTGATCTATCTGATTTAACAGGTATCGCTACCTTTTCCAAATACCTAGTTTGTACTCCTTGACGACCTGCACTCACCCTCTTCCTTTTGGACACCTATTACGAAAGAACAACATTTGACTGGAAAAACATAGTGTGATGACACATGGAATAGGTACAGAAAACGGGTAGGTATGGCATATACTCATATATGATGCTTAAACTAAGCAGATGGTGTAACAAAGTAGAAGTAATGCAAGAGGTCAGAAGCAAAATATGTGCGACCAATACAACTTTGCAAAGTTAGAGCAAGCACCTTGATGGGTGAATAAGATAGGCCATCCTCCACCATGCCAAGTTTGTTAGGCAGTGGATCATTCCGCAATATTCGTCTCGTGCGCCCATTCTCATATTCATTTTGATAATGTTCAATATCTGACATGCATGAAAACATAAAAACAAGTGAGATTTTCTTTGTAATGCAGAAGTGATTCTAATCCAATACTGCCTCCCTGTAAACCCCTTTGTGCTATCTCTGCAATTCTTTTAAAAGATGCCATGCATGCTGTAATTTGTTGTGTGCATTAATATAATGTGGCCTACTACTCAAAATATGAGAGCTCTAGAAGTGATGACACTTCACAGATGATAGCTTCAACATATAGTAAAGAAGAACAAGTCGACCTGACCTGACAGATTCAAAATATACTAAGGGAGAACAACTCGACCTGGCCAGTCAACCGCAAGAGAAGTGTATCATCTTAAAGAAGAGCAGAAGAGCAAGCAAATTGAAGATATTACAAGTCTTTTAATACAATGTCGGTTGGCCACCCATGATGAACCAGAGCGCACAGAGAAATACTATTCTTTCCAGTCTTTTCATATGTGGCTCACATGCATTTCGAAACTAAAGTAGGAACATTTAGCTAACCAATTAAACATCTCTCAGTTTTACTAATATCAGCAATAATATCATATATGAATTTGTACAATTAAGCTTATTTAGCTCGATGGGTGGAGCAGTGCTATTACGACACGAACCACGTAGGCTAATTGTGGTCATCATAAAATGGGGAAAACATAAGCATGATGAGTATAGTGTTGACCGTGGCAGTGGGATGGCAGATCTGAAGCTACAAACCACGCAAAGGGTAGTTAGCAACCGATGTTTACTTTGAAATAACAACTAAGATTTGGTATGGACAAGAAAGTACGGTTAACAAGTGACAAAGAAATGCAATTATGCTGTCTCTCTATATGTCGCGACATGCATTTGGAAACTCAAGTGGGACCTTTAGCTAACCAATTAAATGTGTCGGTTAACTAATATCAGTATCACATCACAATCATATTTGAACTACTAAGCTTTCAAATTCTGAATGTTGTGTTGTTTAGCTTGAAGGGTGGAGTAATGCTAGTACGACAGAAAGCACCTACGCAGATCATAGTAGAGTAGATAAAAGGGGAAAACCGTAAGCATCAAAAGAAAAATTAGGGAAGTGGAACTAGCTGGACCAGTGGGTGGCGCACATGCTTTTCGAAATGAATATAGGAACATTAGGTGACCAATTAAACGTTCTCTGTTTTAGTGATATGAGCATCATATCAGATTCGTATTTCAACACGTAAGCTTTGGGTTGAGGTCTTGAGGAGCAGTGCTAGCACGACACGAAGCACCTACGATGATGGTAGTGAATATAAAGGGGGAAACCATAAGCTTTACGAGTATAGTGCCCGTGCCATGGCGGATCTGAAGGTGCAAACCAGACAAAGCTACTTCGCAACCAATGTTTGCTTTCAACTAGCCACTACGATTTGGTACGGACAAGAAAAGTACAGTAAACAAATTACGAACTATTTTCTGGGTGAGATCAATAACTTAAGCACATATGGAAGAGTACCACCTCTCTTGCGATGCCGTGTAGGCCTATGCTGATACGTTGAGGGTGCTGCGGGTGCGATGGCTCTCGACGGCGGGGAAGAAGACTTTAGACGGCAGACGGCCGGGTCGGGGGATATATCCTGTTGCTGTGGACGAGGCGGTCGTAGGAGCAGCAACAGCAAGGTGGACGACGGCGCCGATGAAGCGAGAGGAGGCGATCAAAGGATGCTGGTCCAGCGCCGTGGATGAGAGACGTCCATCTCTTGAAGTGGACGACGGGGTAGGGGTAGCGGCTCCGGCAAGGTGGAGGATAGGGTGGCGGACGGAGGAGGCTGGCCGCAGTGCGGAGGTTGTCGTGCCGCCGACGGTGTATGAATGGGGAAATGGAGGGGAGGGGGGATCTCAAACTTTGGGACGCGCTTCTCTGAAATGGGGGAAAGTTATGAACTTATCCCCCGTTTAAAATTTCGGACATCGCGTCGGTTGGGGATAGGACGGTAATCTCGCATCTCCCAAATATTTTTTGATAACTATTTCGGGCGAGGAGAGGGTGTTTTGCTGCCCACGGTTGGCGCCCACGGTGTATGAACGGGGCTGACAGGTAGGGAAGTTGTGTCACGTCTGATGGAAGTTACACATCTGCCCCTATTTAAAATATTAGCCTACATCGATTCTGGGCGAGGAGAGGGTGTTTTGCCCCCCCACGGTTGGCGCCCACTGTGTATGAACGAGGCTGATAGGTAGGGCGGTTGTGTCACGTCTGATGGAAGTTACACATCTGCCCCTATTTAAAATATAAGCCTACATCGATTTCAGATGATGAGAGTTTGTTTTGCCGCCCACCGTGTATGAATGGGGAAATGGAGGAAGAGACACATGTCTTTCGGACGAGCTTGAATCAAATGTGTTTTGCCACCCACGTTTGGCGCCCACCGTATCTGAATGGGCTCAGAGGCTGTCGTGTCACGTCTAATTGAAGTTACTATTCTACCCCTATCGACAACCGTGTAAATCCTATCGATAAGGATGTCAAGTGTCAGGGGTAGACAGTAATTTCCATCTCGCAAACACTTGCTTCGAGCAGCCCACAAATTATAGTGGGTGTTTAGCCGCTTCGTTCAAAACTTGGGAGAATTAGCATTCACGTTTGCCCTGGGACCTGCAAACTAAATTCAAATCCAATTTGTATTCGATTATGAATATCCACAGATAATTATACGTTTTGTTATTTATTTCTTCAAAACCACAACAAAGATTTATTCCACCTTTATATATGATTATGATTTAGAAATGCCATGATCTTCGAATTTAGTAGGTTGGATACACTCTGAGTCAAACAGTTATTTCATCCAATACAATATGCTCACACGACAAATAGTTCACCTTATCTCAATCATACAAGTTCTGAGGATTACCTCGCCTAAAAAATTCGGATCATTACAACACATGGACAACATAGGGGGTCTTGCAACATAATCCATTCAGAGACATGACACAACATGCAAGTACAATAATCTATTGAAAATTTCAACTGGTATCTAAAGAAGAACCGGGATTATCTTGGGCTTCAGATAGCAGAAACAGCAGGACCTTCTCCGTCTTCAAATGCAACATTCTTACTTCCTCCAATTCTTGGGTTGCTTGCATAATGCGTGCCGCTAATTCCGTAATTTCAAGCCTCAAGATAAATATTACCTCATTCATGGCAGCCACACCATCTCTTTCTGCCTCTAGTAGAGCCTCAAGCACTATAATATCTGTGCTTAGACTGCTCTCCAGTGGTGTTGCCTCTGAACTGCTACCATCTGGTAGCATGGATGGCGCACTGCTTCCACAAATATATTCTGGGGTTGTACATTGTGTCCTAGTGTGAACGGCATCCTGAAAGGTTTTCGCTGGACATCAGTAAGAGATAGTTATCGTATGATCTAGGCAGTAAGCTTACATGGTAAACGACAAACGAATTATTGCCGAGCATGGCAAACTATATTTAAATGGTTCGAAGCAGCATCAGCCAAAAAAAATTAAAATGGTAAGATGAAACTAGGGATGTAAGTGGCAAATAAACGAAATCCGCCAGTCCCATCTAGTTAGTTTTTGCTACCTCCCGAGTTCATTTTCCTCAAAAAAACAAAAACTATTTTGAACTATCATACCACTAGTGGACTTTAATCAGGATTAAACCGGACCCAGTTGACATCCCTAGTTGAAAGGGAGTGTACAACCGCTATATTTAAGATGGCAAGGCATCTAAGCAGTGTGGCCTCATATAAACTACGAAGACAGTCTTGTGATGAAGTTGAGAGGAAAAGTTAAGGACTCAAATGAAATAGGCATGCATTTCTTTATGATAGTACAGCAGGCACTGCTGACATATTGGCCAACTTAGGTATAGCGTAACAACAAATAAGCATTCGAATCAAGCAATACAGCAAAGCAGACAACTGAACTATTTGTAATTTGGTAGGATTACACGTTGAGGGCACAAGCCAAGAAAGCAGCCCACTCGCATTACATTTCACATGTACTAAAACACACTGGCTTACCATATGTTGCTGTGAAGCCTAGCTGCTGTTGCAATGTTCTTTGAAGATATCGTCAGCATCCCGTGGTTGCAAATCTAGTTGTTGTAGTTTATTCTGCACCATCTATTTAGGTAAAATTAATTTTAATCACATGCACTGGTCTGAATTGATCATCAATGGTTCATCTAAACTAATGAAAGAAGGGTGTGTGCATACACGACAATATATCTGCTTCCCTCTATTTTTATGCTTGTTCGAGGTGCCAGCCCCAAAAGAACAAATATTTTGCTTGATGGGGTTGGTAGCTCCATAATTAATAGAAGCATCAAATTAGTCATGCAACTTGGGAAGATCAAGAACACACAAACAAGTAATGAAGAGAGGCTCGAAGCAGTGATGTAATAGCTAGCATCAGAAAATGTAGGGTAAAATGAACAAAAAGCAGCGGAACCACATGCTAGTTTGCTGATGTGTAATTAAGCATAGAGAACATTAAGCAGACCGATGGAACCAACAGGTGGCATCAGAACAAAACTAAAGCATATTAACTATATGTGCACTGGTGAGGCGGATCTGTTGCGGCGGACGAGGGCTTGTATGAAGGGCCAGCGAAGGGGCGGACGAGGGAATCAGTGAAGGGCCTACGCTGTGGTGGACGAGGGCGCCGGTTAAGCAGATCCGGTGCAGTGGACCATGATGGCGGTCAAGGAGATCTAGAGCGGTGGACAAGCTAGTCGCTGAAGCGGCTTCGATGAAGTGGTGAGTTGGCAGTTGGGGGTTCCAAGGTGCGGAAGGTAGATCCGGTGGGGTGTGAGGTCCACCGCTGCGACGGAGGACTAGATTCGGTGACTTGCCGTGGTTGGGGGGCTCGGGGAGGGGAAGGGGAGGGGCTCTAGGGAAGAATGTTGGGGGCAAAGAGGGGAAAACAATGGAGTTACCAAAGCAGCCCTTTTCCGTTCACGTGGCAGGGGTAAAACAGGAATATCGCAGGGCTAAACTTTCAGGCGCGTGATATTTCGATGTGAGCGGGAAGTTTTAAAGCTTTTGGCGCCTAAAATTATAAGTATTCTGCTCTCGTATGGCCGACTATGATATCATGGCCGACAATTTGTTTGTTTTGCACGCAAAAAAATGTGCAAGTTTTGAAAATCAATGTCTCCAACTCGAAACATAGATTGTCCATTCAATTCAAATATGGATCATTGAGCTACTACAAGCAAATACATCATACGGTCCAATTCAAATGAAATTCCAGATGTGTTTATCCTAAATATGATGACAAAAGCAAAATTGTGTGAAAGTGCAACTATCCCTAGGTGGTTTTGGTAATTCATAACAACATATAGCTCATTGAGCTAATGCTATTCCAAGATGATTATTTCAGGAAAGCTCAATGATTGGCATGGCATGGATGTGAAAGTGGAACCCTCAAAATGCTAAGGACAAAGGATTGGCTCAAGCTCAAAAGCTCAAGACTCTTCATTTTATATTTTAGTGATCCAAGATCACATTGAGTCTTTAGGAAAAGCCAATACTATTAAGGAGGGATGAGGTGTTGCTTAATGAGCCTCTTGCTTCATGTGCTTAGTGATATGCTCCAAAACCCTCAACTACTTTCCCATATCCACATATGACCCCAACCCTAAGCCAAACTCGGTCCTACTGATTCTTCCTATCCGGCGCCACCGAGTTTCACTTGTCATTAGCCACTGCCAAACCCTAGCAATTCGGTTCTACCGATAAGGATCTCGGTCTCACCGAGATGGGGTTGCAAACTCTCTGTTTCCCTTTCGTAACTTTTCGGTCTTACCGAAAGAGAGAATCGGTCCCACCGAGATTGCAATGTAAACTCAGTGTTTCACCTTTGTAACTTTTCGGTCTCACCGAGTTCCACTCGGTCTCACCGAAAGAGCAAATCGGTCCCACCGAGTTTGCCTGACCAACTCTTTGGTTAGCTAATTACCAAATTCGGTCTCACCGAGTTTGTGTAATCGGTCTCACCGAGATTACGTTATTCCCAAACCCTAACCATATTGGTCCTACCGAGTTGCATGTCAGTCCCACCGAAAATCACTAACGGTCACTAGGTTTACATTTTCGGTCCGACCGAGCTTATTGATTCGGTCCCAACGAGATTGGAAAACTGTGTAACGGTTGGATTTTGTGTGGAGGCTATATATACCCCTCCACCTCCTTCTCATTTGATGCGAGAGCCATCAGAACACACACATCATTCCAACTCATATGTTCTGAGAGAGAACCACCTACTCATGTGTTGAGACCAAGACATTCCATTCCTACCATATGAATCTTGATCTCTAGCCTTCCCAAGTTGCTTTCCACTCAAACCTTCTTTCCACCAAATCCAAATCCTATGAGAGAGAGTTAAGTGTTGGGGAGACTATCATTTGAAGCACAAGAGCAAGGAGTTCATTACCTACACACCATTTGTTACTTCTTGGAGAGTGGTGTCTCCTAGATGGGCTAGGTGTCACTTGGGAGCCTCCGACAAGATTGTGGAGTTGAACCAAGGAGTTTGTAAGGGCAAGGAGGTCGCCTACTTCGTGAAGATCTACCGCTAGTGAGGCAAGTCCTGTGTGGGCGATGGCCATGGTGGGATAGACAAGGTTGCTTCTTCGTGGACCCTTTGTGGGTGGTTGCTTCTTCGTGGACCCTTCGTGGGTGGAGCCCTGTGTGGACTCGCGCAACCGTTACCCTTGGGTGGAGCCCTGTGTGGACTCGCGCAACCGTTACCCTTCGTGGGTTGAAGTCTCCATCAACGTGGATGTAGGATAGCACCACCTATCTGAACCACGGGAAAAACATCCGTGTCTCCAATTGCGTTTGAATTCTCCAAACCCTTACTTTTACATTCTTGCAAGTTGCATGCTTTACTTTCCGCTGCCTATATACTCTTTGCATGCTTGCTTAAATTATGTGATGATTGCTCGACTTGTCCTAAAATAGCTAAAATCTGCCAAGAACTAAAATTGGGAAAAGGTTAAGTTTTTATTTGGTCAAGTAGTCTAATCACCCCCCTCTAGACATACTTTCGATCCTACAAGTGGTATCAGAGCTTTGGTCTCCATTTGCTTGATCTCCATAGCTTTTGGTGGTCATAGCCTTGGTTTCACAACCTAGGAGAGTATGGCGTCTAGCGAGGGAAATTATCACCGTAGAGGTCCTTACTTTGATGGTACTAATTTTGCTAGTTGGAAGCATAAAATGAAAATGCATATTCTTGGACATAACCCTGCCGTTTGGGCTATTGTGTGTGTTGGTTTGCAAGGTGACTTCTTTGACAGGAGAGAACCAAACCGTGAAGCTACCGCGGATGAGTTGAAGATGTTGCAATACAATGCTCAAGCTTGTGACATTCTCTTCAACGGATTGTGCCCCGAAGAATTCAACAAAATCAGCCGTCTTGAGAATGCAAAGGAAATTTGGGACACTTCGATTGATATGCACGAAGGTACCGACTCCGTCAAGGAATCCAAGTTGGATGTACTTGAAAGCCAACTTGACAAGTTCAAGATGAAGGATGGTGAAGGTGTCGCTGAGATGTACTCTAGGCTTGCTCTCATCACAAATGAGATTGCCGGCTTAGGAAGTGAAGAGATGACCGATAGATTCATCATCAAGAAGATTCTAAGAGCCTTGGATGGAAAATATGATACCGTGTGCACATTGATCCAAATGATGCCAAATTACAAAGATCTCAAGCCAACGGAGGTGATTGGAAGAATTGTTGCTCATGAGATGTCACTTAAGGATAAAGAGGAACTTCACAACAAATCAAGTGGTGCCTATAAAGCCTCATATGAAGCCCCTACATCATCAAGTGAGAAACAAGACTTCAATGAAGAATTGAGCTTAATGGTGAGGAACTTCAACAAGTTCTACAAGAGTAGAAGCAAAGATAGAAGCTCCAAGTCAAGGTCCTACAATGACAAAAGATCTTCTAGTCGAGAGCGAAACTGTTACAATTGTGGAAGACCCGGACACTATTCCAATGAGTGTACGGCTCCCTACAAGAGAAGAGAAGATTCTCCAAAAAGAAGAAGCAAAGGATCACCACCAAGAGAGAGAAGGAGTAGAGATGATCGTTATGAACGAAGATACTCACAGAGAAGCAAGGATTCGGAAAGGAAGGAAAAATCATCAAGGAGCTACACAAGACGAAGACATCAAGCTCATGTTGGTGAATGGGTATCCGGCTCCGACTCCGACAGCCACTCCGAGAGAAGTTATCACTCCGACTCCGAAGATACTCAAGATGAAGGTGTTGCCGGTCTAGCACTTGTGCCAACCAACTCCTACGACATATTTGACTCACCAAATGAAGGAATTGGAAGATGCTTCATGGCCAAAGGTCCTAAGGTAACACACCCCGAGTATGTTGATTTCAATAGTGATGAAGATGACTTGTTAGGTGATGATTTGCTTGTTGACAACTCTAGTGATGAATACTATGATGAAATATCAATTAAACATGCTAATCAAGATAAAATGAATGACAATGATAAGGAGAAAATTGAGGCCCTAACTAAAGAGCTAAACACTCTTAAGTTAGCTCATGAAACCATCTTCGAGGATCATCAAGAACTTTTAAGAGCTCATGAGAAATTACGCTTTGAAAAGCTCAATCTTGAGCAAGAGCATGAGTTCTTAAAAGCAATCAATGATGATCTCCTCAAGAAAAGTTCTTCTTACATTGCCAAGCGTTTGCTCTTATCCACTTACATGCCTCAAGTCAAGTCTAACAAGAAAGATTCTTCCTCTAGTAGTAACAATGATCATGCTAAATCAAATATTGTTACTTCTAGTAGCTCTCTTGATTCCACTAATTATTCTCTTAGCCAAGTTACACTTGAGCAAGAAAATAGTTTATTGAAGGGAATTATAGAGAAAGGAGTGTACAAAAGCCTTGCCGGGAGTAAGCAATTCGAGGAAATCATGCGCAAGCAAGGAATGCACCGGAAGAATCAAGGTGTTGGTTTTGAGTGAAAGTTTAATGCCAATGGAGTTGAGTGGGAAGAAGATCAATACCCCAAGACAAAGTTTGTCCCTCAACAAGAGAAGTATACTTCTTTCAAGGGGACACAAGCTCAAGATGATCTTCCACCACAAGACTACAAGCAAAAAGGCAAGGACAAGCTTCAAGAGGAAATTGATGCATTTGAAGAAGCTCCAAAGACCTTAGTCAAGTGGATTCCCAAGACTACTTCAAGCTCCACTTCATCAAGTACGACTACAACTCCAAGGATTCCCATCAAGATGATGTGGATCCAAAAGAAGAAGAACTAGAGAGTTCTTGAGGGTGACTCCGCCAACATACCTCACTCTTATCATTTTGGCAAGAACAAGTGCAATCAACTTCCACATCTTGCACTAGTTCAAGGAGTCACAAACCCTCTTGTTGGTAAGACAAGGGACAAGGTAACCTAAAAGTTTTCATGGACATCATCTTTTGTGTGCATCACTCTATGTCTATGGATATCCTTGTTTGTTCCTTGTGGGACTAACCCATGTAGGTATTAAAAGTGCAATTCACTCAAATGGATAGCTCCAAGAGATCTACATCAACATTGAGCATCCACATCTTCAATATCTACATGAAGTCATCATCGACAAAACCCAAGGTTAGTTCATCCCTCTTAGGGGGAATATCACATCTAGGGGGAGCTTTACTCTAAGAGTTGAGCTAAAGCAACTCTAAAGATGTGAACAAAACAATGCTTTATGTAAAAGTGGTAACCCCACTTGAGCTTAAACGATGAGTATGACCTATGATCAAGTGATCTCACTTGACTCCTAAGTCAATATACTCATATATAGATGACCTAGTCATCGCAAATTGCTTGATAGATGCTAGAATTGGTTGTGCATGCCTTGTCACATATTTCATTTGCCATCTTATTGTGTGAGCATGCTGGTTGCATATTTTACTCATTCGAGGACATCCACTTGTTGTTTTGATTGTTCGGCTTTATTTCTTTTTGCCAAGTGGATGGACAAGAATGCCTAAGAACCTCCTCTAGCTATCTATGCTTTTCTCGTCTCAAACTCTATTCATGCTGCATCACAAAATTTGATCAAGTCAGATTCGAACCACTCTGTGTGAGGAGCGCTCGGAGTCCCCGATTCGTCATAGACTTAAACTTCCAAAACCTCTTTATGATTCTCGGTCTGACCTATACTCCACTTTCAGTCCTATCGAGATCATTAAGTTGATCTAGGTTTTCGATCTCGGTGCAACCGATTTGAACATTTCGGTCACACCGAGTTTCAGTAACTGCTTGCAGTTATGAATCTCGGTGCCACCGAGTTGTTCCACTCGGTCACACCGACAGGGTCGGGCTATATATAGTCACGGGCAAAATTTGGAAATTTCTCCGAACCCCTTCGCCCGCGCGATAGCCTGCTCTGCCCTCGTGGTCTCCTGATCATCTTCTCGCTGCCAGCCGCCTCCAGTCGCTGGTCTCCATCGCCGTCAATGGGAATTCTGCCCCGCCGTTGCCGCCGTAGCAAGTCCTCGCCGAACTAGGGTATGGACTTGATCTTTGTGCTACTCCTCAATCTGATTCCTAGCACATTGTGATCATATTGATTCTAGCCATGTTTGATAAACTTCTATCCAGTCAAAACGCCCGTAGATTAGGTTTGATTCGAAAATTCTAGGTTTAGGTTTCCGCCGAAACCATCTCGGACCCACCGAGTTGAAAAACTCGGTCCCACCAATTTGGCTTATGCCATTGCACAAGTGAGACTCGGTCTGACCTAGAATTACTTATTGGTGTGACCGATTTTGGAACTCTGTGAAACCCTACCAGTCTCGGTGCCACCGAACTGTGACTCGGTCCTACCGAGTTCACTAGTTTAGGTTCCAAAACTGCTTCGGTATCACCGAGTTTGAAAATCGGTAGATCCGAGATGATTTCAGTAGGAAACTAAAACTAAGTTTTTGGATCATTCTTTTTGCAAAAATCTCTGCATTTTGTGATGCTCATCCTTTCTACCTCATCTATAATCTATTCACAGGGTCAGCAGTCTGTTTGCAGCATCTCTGATCAAAGTGATAGCCAAAATATGTCAGAGCAGCAAGTGGTGATGAGTGAGGGCACTAGTCCCTCCAGTTCATCTGATGAAGGCAGCAGGAGCACTCCCAGCAATTTGCCAAAGGCTGCCACGAGACAAAGGAAGAAGAGGACTTCAGATTCCGAAGATGAGGACTATGTGGCAAAGGAAGAGGCCACTTCCAAGAGAGTTGAGCCAGCTCAAGGCACTAAGCCAGGTCTGAAAATCAAAAGGCCAGCAAGCAGGCAACCAATGTCAAAGGCCAGAATGTCAACTGAGAACCCATAGAGCCAGTTGCAGCTAAGAGCAAGAAAAGAAAGGAAAGAGTGAAGAAGACTATGGCTAGAGTGCTTGGCAAAGCTTCCATCATGGAAGAGGAAGAAGAAGAAGAAGAAGTAGCTGCACCAGCACCCAAGGCACCCAAGCTAATGGGAGATGCCGTAAAATTAGGGGGAGCTGCTTCCAAGGCCAAGCCAGCTCCAAAGCCAAAGCCAAAGAGGAACACAAGAAGCATTCCTGCAGCTGAAAAGAACAAGGCCCCAGTGCCTAAGACTGTTGCTGAAGAAGAGGAAGAAAATGTCCTAAGGAAGCTAAAGCCCAAGATCCCAGACCACAACGATGCTCATCCTGTGGCTGAGGACATGAAGCTCAGGAGAGATTCAGGGCTGAGAAAGTGGAGAGAAGCAGACTCGTATGCTTCAAGGAGAAGGACTTCCGTGGACTACAGGTTTCACACCAAGGAGCAGCAGGATTTTTATGAGACAGTGCTGCTAGATAAGAAGCCCATTGTTTGTGATATGCGATGGGTTGATTGGACATACATCAAGGACAATGAGGAGCACTATCCTGGAGTGCAAGACAGCTTCATAGCTTGTGGAGTAGCTGACTTTGTTGGGCAGAAGCTCACAAAATGGAACGAGGAACTCATCATGCAGTTCTACTCCACAGCTCACTTTTATCCAGATGGGAGGATCACATGGATGTCTGAGGGTACAAGGTACCAATCCACAGTTGCTGAGTGGGCACAGATCATTAATGCCCCAGAGGAGCAAGATGATGACTTGGATATCTACGCCAAGAAGAAGATGGACCACAACTCAATGTCAAATATGTACAAGGAGATCCCAAATGAAGCACTTGATACCTTCAAGTTTGGCTCAGTACATTACCTTCTGTCAGGGCTCCCGATGATCAATTGGATACTAAGGCACACCTTACTGCCCAAGTCTGGAGATCACAAGATGATCAGAGGCCATGCTATCAACTTGCTACATGTGTTTGATGTGCCTCAGAAGTTCAAGGTGATGAGCCTCATAGTGGAAACAATCAAGAGGACTGCAGCAGACCAGAAGAGGAGATGCGGATATGCCCCTCAGATTCAGGAGCTCATCAACTCCAAGATGGGCACGGGCATATATTTATTGGACAAGGAACATTTGCCCATCCGTCCAGATTTTGAGAACAATGAAGTTGTGATGACTGAGAACGAGCCATCGTCTGCACAAGCATATGCAAAGAAGGATAAGGCGAGGAAGGAGAAAGCTGCCAAGATGCCTACTCAAGAGGAGGCATCTGAATACTTCTTGAAGACCAAACAAGAGAAGCTTGGTTACTTGATTGCATCCACGCTGAGGATTGAGCAAAGTCTGGCCCTCCTCACTCAGAATCAGCAGAGCCTAGAGAGAATCATGGAACAGAAGTTCTATGACTTGGATGTCAAAGCAACGGAAGTTCAGTCTGCAGTGGAGCAGCTCCAGGAGGACATGCAGGAGAGGAGAGGCAGGACTACTACTCATGCCTTTACCAGAGTACCAAGAGGCCCGAGGTCATCTGCCATGCCAGTTGCTGACACAAGAGCCACCACCTTAGCACCAGCCACAGCCTCAATTCCACCAGCTCCAGCATCTACTTCAGCTCCAACTCCAGCATCTACTTCAGCATCTACCGAAGCCTTCGTCCTTGGAGTGATCCGGACTCCACCACCACCAGAAGATCAAGCCTGAGCGTCGATCTAGTGCTATGCATTTTCTAGGAACTTTTTGGTAACTTGTTGCCAAAGGGGGAGAAGATGTATAGATCGTAGGCTTCGAGAGAGAGAGAGAGAGTGTTGCTTTTCTCTCTTGCTTTATTTGGTGGTTGTTTTTCGAACTTGTTTGCTTTTGAGTGCTTGAGATACTACGTCATTATTTGTGAGACATTGATGATCATGTGTTTGATCATAAGATACACTTAATGCTTGCTTAATGCTATTATCTTATCTATCTTATGTGATCATACATTATTCTTGGTGATGAGTGCATGTATTTCATTATTATCATTTTAAGGGCTCCAACAAGATGTATGTGACATGGAAGAGTAACCCATGACTCTAACTCTTTGTGCATTTGCAGTCCAAAGCAAATTTTAAATATGCACAAATTTAGGGGGAGCTCTTACTTATCACATACTTCTCAAAGCGACGATATATTTCATGCTTATTATCATTTGTCGAAGCTTTGATCTATATGTTGTCATCAATTACCAAAAAGGGGGAGATTGAAAGTGCAACTATCCCTAGGTGGTTTTGGTAATTCATAACAACATATAGCTCATTGAGCTAATGCTATTCCAAGATGATTATTTCAGGAAAGCTCAATGATTGGCATGGCATGGATGTGAAAGTGGAACCCTCAAAATGCTAAGGACAAAGGATTGGCTCAAGCTCAAAAGCTCAAGACTCTTCATTTTATATTTTAGTGATCCAAGATCACATTGAGTCTTTAGGAAAAGCCAATACTATTAAGGAGGGATGAGGTGTTGCTTAATGAGCCTCTTGCTTCATGTGCTTAGTGATATGCTCCAAAACCCTCAACTACTTTCCCATATCCACATATGACCTAAACCCTAAGCCAAACTCGGTCCTACCGATTCTTCCTATCCGGCGCCACTGAGTTTCACTTGTCATTAGCCACTGCCAAACCCTAGCAATTCGGTTCTACCGATAAGGATCTCGGTCTCACCGAGATGGGGTTGCAAACTCTCTGTTTCCCTTTCGTAACTTTTCGGTCTTACCGAAAGAGCGAATCGGTCCCACCGAGATTGCAATGTAAACTCAGTGTTTCCCCTTTGTAACTTTTCGGTCTCACCGAGTTCCACTCGGTCTCATCGAAAGAGCAAATCGGTCCCACCGAGTTTGCCTGACCAACTCTTTGGTTAGCTAATTACCAAATTCGGTCTCACCGAGTTTGTGTAATCGGTCTCACCGAGATTACGTTATGCCCAAACCCTAACCATATCAGTCCTACCGAGTTGCATGTCAGTCCCACCGAAAATCACTAACGGTCACTAGGTTTACATTTTCGGTTCGACCGAGCTTATTGATTCGGTCCCACCAAGATTGGAAAACTGTGTAACGGTTGGATTTTGTGTGGAGGCTATATATACCCCTCCACCTCCTTCTCATTTGATGCGAGAGCCATCAGAACACACACATCATTCCAACTCATATGTTCTGAGAGAGAACCACCTACTCATGTGTTGAGACCAAGACATTCCATTCCTACCATATGAATCTTGATCTCTAGCCTTCCCAAGTTGCTTTCCACTCAAACCTTCTTTCCACCAAATCCAAATCCTGTGAGGGAGAGTTGAGTGTTGGGGAGACTATCATTTGAAGCACAAGAGCAAGGAGTTCATTACCTACACACCATTTGTTACTTCTTGGAGAGTGGTGTCTCCTTGGCTAGGTGTCACTTGGGAGCCTCCGACAAGATTGTGGAGTTGAACCAAGGAGTTTGTAAGGGCAAGGAGATCGCCTACTTCGTGAAGATCTACCGCTAGTGAGGCAAGTCCTGTGTGGGCGATGGCCATGGTGGGATAGACAAGGTTGCTTCTTCGTGGACCCTTTGTGGGTGGTTGCTTCTTCGTGGACCCTTCGTGGGTGGAGCCCTGTGTGGACTCGCGCAACCGTTACCCTTGGGTGGAGCCCTGTGTGGACTCGCGCAACCGTTACCCTTCGTGGGTTGAAGTCTCCATCAACGTGGATGTAGGATAGCACCACCTATCTGAACCACGGGAAAAACATCCGTGTCTCCAATTGCGTTTGAATTCTCCAAACCCTTCCTTTTACATTCTTGCAAGTTGCATGCTTTACTTTCCGCTGCCTACATACTCTTTGCATGCTTGCTTAAATTATGTGATGATTGCTTGACTTGTCCTAAAATAGCTAAAATCCGCCAAGAACTAAAATTGGGAAAAGGTTAAGTTTTTATTTGGTCAAGTAGTCTAATCACCCCCCTCTAGACATACTTTCGATCCTACAATGTGTATGTGTATGAATAAAGTAGATGATTATAAAGTTTGAACATGCCCGTATGTGTATATCTCTAGGTTTGATATATGAATTTGAAATCACGAAATCCTGATTTGAAAAATGTACCTCCGTTTAAATGTATTACAAAAGCTAATGATGGAGTCGAATTCCAAAATTCCAATCTTAGTTTTGTAATACTGGTACATCAAGGTATATCACGCATGTTCAAAAGTATCGTTATCTCATAGTACAAACTGTGAAACAAATTGATCAACCATGAGTGCACAATATCTCAATTACGCTAAAGTCCCTCAAATATAGACACCTCACTCTTTACCTGAAGTCAACCCCCCCACCACACACACACACACACAGAGAAGTCGTTCTCTCCCCCAAACACCAACACACGAGCACATTAACACCCCTCTCTCTTGTAAAGTCTGGACCCCAACATAGGTCTCTATCACTTTGTCTCCCGGGCATGCACACATCTCTTCCCTCACTCTCTAGGTCTCCCGCTATCTCTCTTACCCAAGCACATGCACTATGTAGAGTGTATATTTCCCATACACACAAAACGTCGCCCCCAAACGTCTATCTCCCTAGTTATGTGGTTCTCGCGCACTCACCTCACACACCACCCCCACTTCAAACAAGCACACTTTGTCTCCTTGTGCACCACTCTCCTCTTTCTATCTCTCCCACATGCGGACCAGCCCCAACTCCTTCCCTATATACATATATGTCGTGACTCTTTGCATAGCTCCCTAATGTAAAATCGTTCTTGATTCCGCACATTGTTCTCTACACCATCTATTCTAGCTCTCTCATGAAGTCCCTATCACACACACGATGACTCGCTTCCCTTGTGTCTCCGTTCATAGGCCAATTTCGGACAACATCAACATTGTCTCCCTATCTATACGCCATTTATGGACACAAACGACCCCTCTCGCCCCCTCTCTTCCTCTCTCTCTCTCCGTCGCTAGCTCTCTCTTTCTCTCGCTCTCACACCCCTCTCCCACACTCACACTCGATGTCTCTTCAAAATTGTCTGCTCCCCCCGCCCGCACCCGTGCTATCTCGCTACTACACATGTCACACCATTCCCCCTTCCCTTATACTAGGTTTACATCATCAGTGGTCTCTCTACTCCACATACACTCTCTCCCTCCCACACACAAACGTGTGCACAAACACACACAGACACACACAAACACCCATTTACCTGGATCCTCATCTCTCCTCATGTCTGCATGTGTATCTCACACACTCACTCTCTAATTATGTATATGTGTCTCCATGTTACACAACACAAAGCCCCATGTACATGTCTCTCTCTATCCTCCACACACATAGACACAAAGAATATGTTATCATTGCCTCAGTCTCTAACATATCACACACGCACACTCTCTCTCCCTCTCTCGCAAACACGCTCAACAAGGGTTTCCCCGTGAATAACTTACCGTCTATTCATGAACAGTCGTGGCAGTATGGCGAGCATGAGACGTGAAAAAGAATAAATCTACATGTGCTTAGACCACCTAGTATGACTACTAGGACTAGAGCAAGCCAAAAAGCGCGCCGTCGTCCCCTCTCCTTGTCGGCGATGGGAAAATCTTTGTTTTACACAGTCGAGAAGTCATTGTGCTAAGGCCCCACATGCCGAGGCGTTGAACAGAATGTAGATGCTAGTGTACGAAAGCAAGTATCGATTATACGTTTGTATCTCCATACTTATATTTCTTCTCTTATAAAAAACCGAGTTGGTGATGATGGTACGTGTGCCATCTTGCAATATAGACCGTCCGATATATATCTGACGGATGGAAATTTAACTAAAAGATACCCGCACCCCTCTCCACATTTGCAGACAAGGCCTTCCCTCGTTCATCCTTATGTCCAACAAACCTAATTGTTGAGCAATTAAGAAAGGAAGCCTCTGGAACAAACTGGCTTGGTGGCCGCTGCCGGCATCGTCAATCCCCATGCCTCCGCTTAGTTCGACCACCAAGCACCACCACACCCACTCCTCTTCACCTTATATCATATTACTCGAGGTATCATTAGTTTTTACACATAGGATTACTCCCGCAAGGGTCAATCACAACAAGTGTTTTATAAAAAATGGCATCTTGATCTTGCTAGTACTCCTACACGAGACTAAGTTGGTGATGCTGGTGTGTCTGCCATCCGTCGTTTCTGACCATTAGATCTACATCTAACGATTGTGAGGTAAGTTGTTGCCTTTTCTCACCAACATCCCACTTGTCTACCAATTTGCAGAAAAACCCATAATTACTATCTTAAAACCAACCACATCCCTCGCTAAGCTCACCAAAATAGCCCAAGGAATATAGTCTAATTGAAACATAATATATCTCTAGTGACATATGTATATCAAAATTAGAGTGTTTTGTACCAAGTTTGTGAATAAGTATTATTCTAATTATGATTCGTTGCAACGGATCATGAACATTGCTAGTGTTTCCAACCATGCATTTCTTTTCATAGTATTCCATAGTTTCGAGTTTTCCATCAAGATATTAGTCACTCATGGTTGATATTTACTTTCAATCATGTACACATATGCACTATGAAACTAGCCTTGCTTATTGGCTTCCAAAGCTTAACTTTCACTCCTACTTACAATATTAGAGTACTTAACAAAAAATTACCACTTTCAACCAGCCCTAGGAGGAATCTATTGTGCAAAAAATAGCAAAAACATACCCAAAATTTCTTAATCCACGCCAAAAACTACCTAGTACTCCTACCAATTAGGTTCGTTTAAACCCATTTATGACAGGGTTGGCCCACATGTCTGTGCCGACGAGGCAACTTAAACCAACAAATTTTGTTTGACCATTGACGCGAGGGACCCACATCTGACCTTCTATCCTGTTATTCCCCCTCAAATCATTATTTTTCCTGAACATTACTTCAAACAGTACTGATGCGTGTTCGTTGGTGGCGCCGGTGATGAGCGAGTTGGCCGCCGCTCCGCCGGACGGGCCGGACGCCACGCTGGCCTCCGCACGGGTTAGCAGGCTGGCCCAAGCGTGACTCACTAGCGAGCAAGCCGCCGCGCTCGCCTTCGCTCGAGCCAGATGGCTGGCCTTAGCGTGGCGCACGCGAGCAAGCCGCCGCGCTGCCTTGCCAATCTAGCTAGCAAACCTTGCAGACAAGCAGCTGGACGGAGCTATCTTGGCTAGCTAGCGGCCGCGAGCGCCGGACGGAGCTGGCATCCGGGCTGCCGCAACATGGGATCCGCACCGCCGGCGGTTTTGACCTCGCCTTCTACCGGCGGCGGTAGCTGCGTCCCATGGCCGAGGATGACTAGGTGGACGGGCCGGAGGTAGGAGGTCACTCGAGGATTTTTGTTGGTAAGAGCATGTATAATGGTTGATAAGGTAGTCTTATCTAAAGTCTACCACGTATGCTAGTGGTAGTATTTTCTTGGCATTTTTGGTTTCTTGCATTATTAGAGCAAGTACAATAGAGCTGAGTCAGCGGGCTATAAGAAATAAACTACTACTACATGTTGGCTATAAGATGGGCTATAGATGACATGGCACTGGCTTATAGCCAGCAGCTGGCTATACTATTAACCATGCTCTTAGGGGTTTCTTGTAAGGAACAATGTATGTACTACTAGCGACAAAAGGCAATTCTAGGTTGCGTTGTACTCCAACGAGTACTACTAGTGGTCGCGGGAGTGTATACCTCGTTTTGTGGGTTCCCGGCCGGACGCACGGCGGCCTTTTTTTTAAAATAGTACTACTACACTTCGCTGCGAGCCAATATTTTACACGGGTAGTTTGAGTTTTGAAGTCAAACGGATGTGCGGCCCCACAATCTGGGTGCACTGGACAGCCTAGCCACGTGAACGGGTTTTCCTTCCCAGCATCCCATGGCTCGCGTGCTCGCCCTAGCTGCACCTCGCTTGCAGCTTCCAGCTAGTAGCATATTTAAACTAGCGCCTCCCAATTAAGCCCGAGGAGCCGGAAAAGCCTGGCGGGGCATTGGGAACTATGCAATATGGCTCTGTACGTAGTGCTCTACTACTACTCTGTAGCTTGTGGCGTTGCATGCATGGACTTCACTCCATTATCGGCTCTACTATAAAAGAAATTCTTCTTGCCGTGTTTTTTTTGAAACAGAGGCAAAAGTTTTGCTTCATCTCATTCATAAAGAAGGAACTACTAACAAAGTTCGACGAGATCCATTACACCTCCACAAATGGAGGTGAAAAGCCTAGTCTCGCTGTATCAAATAACTCAAATGTTCTGCCCCCGCAGTAACCGTCGCTGATACACAGGATGCTAGTGTGTGCGTGAGAGGAGCGGCCGAGTAGGCCAGCTACGTGAGAGGAGCGGCTGAATAGAGCACCGAGAGTACCCACTAGGCCACTACGTAGGTGTACTTCACCTGCATTGATAGTACAACGATGGTTCTAGAGAACAGTAGTACCCTCCACTTCCAACTGTAGCTCCTTGGCCCTGAGATTCAAGAGTTCAAAACTGGTGCACTATACTAGACTAGACTAGAAGTACAGTACATCGCACTACTAGTTGAGAAAAGTAGTACTAGTACTGCTACAGTACGAGTACGTACTCCTCCATCACATAATGTAAGACGTTTTTTGACACTAGTTGGCGTGTACAAAAAATGGCAAAAACATACCCAAAATTTCTTAATCCACGCCAAAAACTACTACCTAGTGCCAAAAATTTCTTACTAGTGCTATTATTCACAGTATAATGCAATCCCATAACGTTCCATAATCCCTTTCTTTCAAAAAAATCTCTTCTGGAGAGAAGATTGCTATCTCCACGCGAGCTTCTCATAGGCCAGCGCCACCGCATGCAGTCATGTGAGAGAGAGGGAGACATCCATGCAGCTTGCAGAGAGAGGAGAACGCGGGCGGACAGCCAATGGGCTGCATGGGGCATTTATAGTTGCTAACTCCTCCCATCCATGCGCTAGGGGTATTTCCGTCCAGAAAGCATGCAGCGAGCCCCTGCCTTGGTATCCGGGTCTGCTCTTATGCATAGAGTAAAAAGAATCGAAGGGAGTACTAGTAGTAAATAATAGCAACACCCCTTCGCTGAGGAACGATCTACAGTTGGATGGGACGAGGCCCTGCGGTTACAACGCTCTTATCTCCTCCTCGCCAGTTCCCCTCCCCTCGAAGAGAAGGCAGTTCATCGCTGCTCCCATGGATTCGCCAGGCGGTTCTCCTCCTCGTCGGGGATGGGAGACCTTGGACGACGATCCTGTGGGAGAAATCACACGCCGCTCTGACGTCCTCATCGCCGCAAGACTCAGTGCTTCCTGCACCAACTTTTTCAAGACTCTGCTTAAACAGGCCATGCTTGTTGGTCTTCCATGCATCCTCAGGAGAAGGTTCTTCTATGGGACAATCCTTCGAACAGTCCACCACTCCCTGGCCATGGTTGCATGTTGACTCTGCTAGAGTTGCCAACGTTGAGAGGTAGTCGGATTTTGTCCGATGAGCAGGTGAGTAATGGAGTTTGATCATGTAGTACTTAGTTATTCCATTTCCATCCCGTAATTTCTCTGCTGCCCACCGTCTTATATATAGGTCTGGGTTGGTGCCAACGAAGATTAGCTTGCATACCTCTGGCCGGATACCACCATCATTTTGCACAACATCCACATAAGTGCGGTCGTTCCGGTAGACCCCTTCTCCACCATTGGGATCGGCCTTCTGGACTGGCTGGGCAAGAATAGGTATGATGATGCCTACATGAGATTGAAGAAGATAGCAATTGCGGACCCGCCAACAAAACGACGCGGATACAACAATTACTATCTCATCGCGGTGTTCGACATAAGGATTGCCATCAATGTAGGAGGCAGTAACGGCAGAGGCTGGCGGATGTTGGCGGCGGCAGATTTGTACCCCTACACGTTTGAAGACGTCGTGCGCCATCTAGGCCACATCTTCGCGGTGACAAGCCAGGGGACTTGTTTCATCTGGTTGACATCCTACAGTACGGGAGATTACAAACAGAATGCACAAACCATCATTTGCATCCCTAACGGTACTCCATTATTTTGCAGGGACCAGGCATCCCCCGATCAAAATAAGATCGCCGATCCTGGATGTGCATTTGCATCCGCGATTCGGTCTAACCTGGAACCTTGTAGCTGACTTTGGCATATTGGGATCAACTATCTTAGCAGCCGTTACTCATGGTACCACTGATGTGCAACATGGTCACATAATCTACCACGATCGGACCATCACCATCTACCTAGGTATTCCATTTTTTAATCCTCTCTCCTTCTCTTTCATTGTTGTACTAGTAGTATACTTTGTAGTACTAGTAGGAGTACTTTTTACCTTGGAGGACGCGTATAGATACCTAGGCCCTTGAAGACTTGAACCCACTAGCTGCCACCATTTTTGTTTTTCCATGTCTTACTATCTCATCCATGTAGCCAAGAGTGGCTATATATAATAAGCCGGTTATTTTACTTCCTCTATACTAGAGTAGTACTATTTGCTGCACAGTATTACTGACCGCCACATTTGAGCACAAAATTATTATGCATGGACCTTGACTATGTACGTCACCATGTGTCCAGATCTGGGATGCCGCGTGTACCAGATGAACGATGCCGAGTTCGACCCCCGTGATGCTACGTGGGTGCCGAGGAACACTCTTGGAGAGTACTCACTTTTCATCAGGGACAGCTACCCCATTGTGAAGCGGATGCCACCTTCTGTGCATGACATGGAAGGCCTGCTGTTCATGAAGCATGGTTGTGTCTTTAGTGCGCACCGCCGGATGAATGACATGATGGGACACGCTATCCCTGATTTATGCCGCTTCAGCTTGGATGAGTCTCCATCGTGTGGAACCAGACTAGAAAGTTGTGACAATGATTCTCGTTGCCCACTGCTATGGATCGTGCCATCCATGAAGAACACCTGGGACTGGAACCTGGAGGAGGACATGTAGCCCATCTATAACGTGTAAGTGGAGTACGGTAATTATGAACGGTAGCGCTATGAATATATGTAGACTAGTCATGCAAAAAAAGTCACATGAGTTGGAGATGAACTTGTGTGGCATACTGGCATTTGTCCTTTAGAATTTATTACTAGTAAATGTGTTATGTGTATGTGCAACTTGTGTGGTTGTTGCATGGGCTCCAACACGCTCTTTGAGAAAAAAAGGTGGCACAGCTTTGGATATACGTGACGTGGCGGCATCATACAGTAGCATCGTTCGCTATAGTTGTACTAGTACACTCCTACTAGGACAATAACTCCTATAAAACCTTGCGCTTGGCTCTTTTCCTCTTCGGGAGGTTCAACAGTTCGTATTCGTGTGAACCTTGCACTTGGCTCTTCGCCTCTTCGGAAGGTCCAACAATGATGATACTACAGTACAATATGCTTCTGGCAATCTGACACCGATTGAACTACTGCACGTCCACCGCGAGGGCGAGGGTGAGGGAGAGGGCGCTGTAGTCAAAACCCTCTCCTCGTCCTGTGAACCACCAGGCGCATGGGCGAGGGAGAGGCATAGTAAGCAAGCTTCTCCTCGTTCGGCGAGTTGATGGGACACATCAAAGCAGTACTAGTACTACTAGTAGTAGTCCATACTGCGTCCCTTCCGATTAATATGGCTTAATTTGAAACAAGAAAAATACACTAGCGGTCAACGTATGTAACAGTACGCTCTTTACGGTCACTATATATAGTTTTGCGGCGATTATGCGATCACTAGCTCATCGTAGAGCACCGTATTGCACCCTACTGACTGGCCACATAGTCGACGTGGCACTTTGTTGACTGGTTAAATTGTCACTTGGTTTCTGGGTCCCACCTGTCAGTTGGCAGAGCAAAGGAATCAGTTAAACAAAACTTTACGCAGGCGCGACACGAGTCCAACCCTTGCGCGCGAACCGCCCTGGTTGTGTAGGTGAGTGCATGCATGTGTACTCCCTCGGTCTTCCAACAAAGAGTGTACTACATGATGTACATCTACACTTCCAATGTGTTTAGCCTTTAATCTAAATTGATATTGATTGACTAATTCACCAACTTGTGCTGTAGGTATAGGCTACATGTCTATCCTTAATTACAGCATGCAACGGCCTTCATTTAATCTTCTTATCTCAATGGTCGCATGCACACATAAGTCTGCTACTTTTGGGCGTTAATTATGCCCTGGTCAATGTGTAAATCTCTAAATGTACAGTCTTTCATGGACGTAGGGAGTAGGTTGAGCACTTGAGCATGAGCGTGTGTGTTGCGTCGTGTGCTGTGTGCCGCATGGGTGCGTGAGTGTTGCATGCGTCCATGTGTACGTGTGAGTGTTGCATGTTGCATGCATGCATGCATGCATGGGGCTTACTCCCTCCCATTGACATGTTCATATTTCAAGCTTCATCTGTTCCCTCCATATGGTGATACTCCCTCTGTTCCCAAATAGTATGGAGTAAAAGCCTCCCTCTGTTCCCAAATACGGAGTATTTGTCTTTCTACAGATTTCAACATGTGACTAGGTACGGAGCAAAATGAGTGAAGTGAGCATAGAGGCATAGGGATACTGTAGAAAGGAAGTCCTCGCGATCCATTTATTCCCCATCTCGGTCAGAGAGAACTGTTCAACTAGTCTCTTCTTCTTCGTCCTCTCTTCTTCTTCCTCCTCTCTTCCCCATCGCCGGCCGCACACCATTTACCCCCGCTCACTGCTCGCCCGCTCGCGCCATCTTCCTTGGTAGCTCGCGCGTACCATATCCCCCTGCTCACTGCTCGGCCACACGAGGAGAAGCTTCTTCGCTTGCCCGGCCGATTCTACTTCCCCGCTGGCTCGCAGGCACCGAAAACCCCAATGGCAGAACCGACTGACACGCAGAGCCGCGATTGGAATTCCCTCCCCAATGTTCTCTAGGAGCAGATCTGTAGTCATATGGACCTACTCAGCCCCGTCCATCTAGCCGCATGCTCGGTATCTTTGTACCGTCTACTCGTCTGCAACCGGACGGCTCTTTTCAAGACACCCTGCTTGCTGATGCTCGATCCTCGCAGGTGGCCCAGACACCGACTTGATGATCTTACGGAGGTTGCCGTGGTGCCCCTCGACATGCTACCACTACCCGTCCACCTGTCCTTCATGCGCGGCCACTACTGGGCGGGCATGAAGGCCAACTGGATCGTCCTCATCCACCACACCGGTAGTCCATGGCGTCTCATGGATATCTACACCCAGCGAGAGATCACCCTTCCATCGTTGGATACCTCCGCCATCGAGCCTCGCGGCCCGTCGGACACTCCTGCCTACTACGCACGAGACGCGTCAAGCTTTTGGCTCGACCTCTGTTTGCAGAAAGTTGTAATCTGCGAAGTGCCCACACCATCAGAAGACTACATGGATTACAAGCTCATTGCCTTGTTCAACAAGGGATTAGTCTATCTGGAATCTGGTCGCCATACATGGTTATGGCTCATCATCAATCCTATTGAGGAAACATTTCTGTCTGATGCTATAGTGCATGATGGCATCGTTTACGCGGTCGATGCACAGATTGGCTACCTATATTGGTGGAATCTATCATCGTGTAATTGTTCTATCTCATCTCATCTTTACCTTATGAATATGACTGCCTGTTCATTTGTTACAAATTTAGAATGCATAGCATGTCTATAACCACATCATTGCTATATGTTCCTGCCATTTCCTAGATTTTTATGACCACACATGTTATTGTTAGAGTTGATATGAGAACAATTGGCATCTAATGATTGTTAGAGTACATATTATGAGCATAACATCATGATTGCTATATGTTACTCTCGTTTACAAGATTTTTATAACAACGCATGTTATTGCTTAGAGTTGATATGAGAACAGTAGTAGTAAGTGCTATGGTAGAATATGAGTAGGCGCTGTCATAGCTGTTTTCCTCTCATTGTTACATGATGTTTGAACCATGACATATTGCTAGAATATGAAAGCCATTGGCTTATTTTTTTTAACTTGGGGTACGATTATGACCACGGCATTGCAATTCTCTGTCTATGATATGTGTCACTGTTATAATAATCTTAATTCTACACATACTCTGAACATGATTGTTTATTTTTGTCATTTTGGTCTCCAATTTGAATTGTTGCAGTAGACGCATATGCGCTGGCCTTCATGATTCCAGGACCTGGAATCATACCAACAGATGGGTGGTGGTTTATCGCTCGTTCAGCTGACGGCGGTCATTTGATGCTCATTCGCATGTACAAAATGGACCAAACCATTACATCAAACCACATGCAGTACAATGCATGGGGCGTTCATGACATTGATGGTTATGGCTGCTTCATGTTCGAGAAAGATCCCAGCTCCGTTGGGCCAGGCGTATTCAACTGGAGGCGGGTTTACAGCCTCGGCAACCACTCCTTGTTCCTCGGGCTCAATTATCCGATCATCTAACGAATCATCGATCATATCACCGGTGATGATTACTGTGCTATGCAACTTCCATTCGCGAGGGGGGGCTGTGTTTACACATCATACCATGGGTTTCATGAATCACCATATCCAGAGATTCGTCGACACATCTTGTTGCCAGATAATCTTCAGTGTGTGAAAGGCATCAAGCTTCCATGCTATGGATGGCTTTTGCAAACCCGACATGCGGCGATGTGGTTCATGCCAACAACAAATATGCACAACTTGATTCGTGCTGATATGTAGGCCGAGCCATGTATTCTGCTGCTGTAGCATGACCCTCTTTTGTTGGATATTATGTACTATTGTTAGTTTGAAGCACTCCTCTGGTTTGAAGGATAGATACCTTCCTGGGATCAAGTGCATCCTAACTATAACTCACCTGCGTAGGATGTACCGATAATGATGATGGAGATGCTGTGCAGAAGCCATATATATATATATATATATATATATATATATATATATATATGTATATATATATATGTGTATATATATATATCAGTTAGGCTTCAAGTGCATACTTGTTAGTTAAACCTATGTATAAATTGTGTGTACTTGTTAGTTAAACCTATGGTTTAAATGTGACACTAAATACGACTAGTAAGTAGTACAGTAGCAGTACTAGTATACGTCGGTCAAATTATTCATCATGTCCACACATTGAATTGACGTGACAACACGCTGCGCATGAGGTGACACAAGAATCCTGGTGGCGTGTTCGGGTATTCTGGACTTCAGATTTGGAGTACCATTTATCTATCGAAATCTTTCATCATTCACTTAAAACAGTCAATTGATCATACATTGAGTACCATATAACTAGAATTACCGATGCAAGTCGAAGAAGGATTAGCCCGTGCTGCCGGCTGGCGTCAAGTTCGATCCCACGGATCAGGAGCTGATCGAGCACCTTGAGGCCAAAGTGAGTGCTGATAGCGCGAGATTTCAGTCTCTCATCGATTTGTTCATACCAACCATCGACAGCGAGCACGGCATATGTTACACCCAACCTAAGAAACTTCCAGGTAAGACACCGATCGGCCATCTACTTGCACGAACATATTCCTTTGTTTATAGCTCTATTTTTCTTTTTAGACGCAGACCTGGTGAAGCAATTACAATTTGACAGTTAATAAAAAGTAAAACAAGTGACTGCAACATGCCAAAGATGTTATGAAAATGCCAACTAGGTACACTAAAACCTGTATTCCACAATACTGCAGGTATCACACTGAGTGGCCTAAGGAAGCATTTCTTCCACACAATTCCAGGGCGTTCAAAAGGGGCACGTGGACGCGTCGCGAGATACAGTCGGAGTGTGGCATGCACACGATGTGGCACAAGACCGGCAATACGGGCAGCAAAAAAGGTTTTGGTGATGCACACCAACAAGAACTTCGACCAGCAGAGGACCAACTAGGTGATGCACCAGTACCACCTCGGGGACCTGGAGCAAGAGAAGGAGCGGGAGCTGGTCCTCTGCAAGATTTTCTACCAGAAGAACACTAGGGCCAGGAGTAAAAAGATTATAAGTTAGTTTGGTATTGGTAGTTATACTACCTTGTTGTCCGCAAGTTGGTATTGTTGTTAACGATCTTTTGGTATGAACTTGCATTTGCTTCCAACCATCATGCCGAGGGTCGACGTGGATATAAAGCTGAATCATTTGTTTCGAAACGAATTTTCAGGCACCTGATTTTATTTGATGGGTAGCATAAGCACCCGTCGTTCGAATTCCCAGTTCTCCAATTTTTTCGAAACAAGTGCATGCACTTATTATTATGATAAAAAATATCCGTGCTACATCCCAGTTATCAGTCTGTACTTGCAAAATTCTCTCGTTTATTAAGCACGTATATTGTTTTTTCAGGTCAAGCAAGTTTCAACTGGGCTGTAGATTGCCCAGGGTTGTTTTTTTTTAACAGGCCCAGCCCTTGACGACAACGGGGCACAAAGATCCAGAAGGTATCTACTGGCCTCTGGCCCGCCAGTGTTAGTTATATTTTGTCTTACAACACCTGCAGGCAGTTTTTTTACTGAATCAAACACACAGCCCAGTTCTATTTTCCTCTTGAAATGCATGTCTTACATCCGTTTTCTAATCTCTACCTATAGTTTTACTAGTTCATATACACGTATCATTATATTGGAAACGCATAAAATTCCCTTTTCATATTTACATCCTTATTTTTGTTGTTTTTTACCACCCAGCGCTGATTTTTTTACCACTGGTTTTCCCTTAAACCAACTAAATTGTCCCACGTCTTATTTGCTTAGAAAAACAAAACGATTTTTTTGGCAAATCAATAAGTTCTTAAAAAAATGTTTATCATTTTGGGATTACAATAGTTTGGACTCCACTGAAATATGCAAAATAGGGTTGGACTTTTTGACCATGGTCCTGGCCAGAAAATGGGTGTAATAAATTACTTAAGAATTAGCAAATGGGCTGCAAATTATAAAAAATAGCAAATGGGCTTTTTGTTGTCTGCCACAGATTTGGAGGCTGACTTGTGGGCCTACTAAGTTCATGCGTACACAAGGTTTCTCAAAAAAGAAACTTAGTCAACAATCGACTCTACCAGCGTCAGACCGTTAGATGTCAATCTAACGACAATCGTGCTTCTTCAGTCTCTGATCTTCCTGCCCCAGCCGCCCAAACCAGCGCCGTTGGAACCGCCTGCTCCCGCCTCCCGAGGCCGGCAGTGCTGCCGGGAAGGCCTCACGGCCCCATCATACTCGCATCCCTGGCCTATCTATCCCTCTACTCACCCACACCTCCTGTTATTTTCCAGCGACGGCAGCCGAACCAGTCAACCCTTGTACTCTCCACCGCGTGGGCAGCCACTGCTGTGTCTTCCCTCGCTCCGTGTGGTTCCCTTCGTAGGCCTCGCCATCATCCACCACCCTGGTGCTCTCGGCGCGGCATGGTCAACGATGTCCATCCAACGGCTGTAGTGCTTCTTCAACCTCTGGTCTTCTTGCCCCAGCCGCCCAAAGCAGCGCCCGTCGTGCCGCATGCTCCTGCCTCCCATGGCCGGCGGTGCTGCTGCGGAGGCCTCACCGCCCCATACTACTCCCACCGCTGGCCAGGCCATCCCTCCACTCACCCACTCCCCTTGTTATTCTGCGGCGATGGCAGCCTGACACCGCAGCCGAACCAGTGAACCCTCGTACCCCTCTCTGCGTGGGCATCCACTGCCGCGTCTTCCCTGGCTCTGCGTCGTCCCCTTCCTAGGCCTCGCCGTCGTCCACCGCTGTGGTGCTCTCGGTGCGGCGTGGTCAATGTGGTCAATGACCGACTTCCATCGGAAGAGTACTGTACGTGGAGAGGCTGACAGTTGGGTCCACGGCCACAACCCAGTTTTTTTGTGATTTTCCAAGTAAGTCGCTTTGTCGGGCCTGTTGGGCTGCAGATCTTTCAAGACGAGGAGAGCTTCATTCGGCTGGCCGAGAAAATGGCCCATCAGTAATGAGAAATGGGATGTACATTTTTAAAACACATCAAACCGGCAATTAGTTTAAAATATCTTTTTTCATTTCGAGATTTTAAATAAAATTAATTTTTATGCGCGGAGAATTTGTTGGATTTTATATTGATATACATTTATTTTTAAAATCAGTTTGAATGTGAGTCAAAATTTCGGGATTAAAAACAGTTCGGACCGCACCGAAATATGCAAAATTTCGTTAATTTTTTAACCGTGGCCACAATATGGGCTGTAATGTTAACAAAAAGAATATGGGCTCCAAAAAAACCTTAAGAATTAGCAAATGCGCTGTAAATTATTAGAAATAATGGCAGATGGGTTGTATGTTGTTTTCCACAGAATTGAGGCTTTCCTACAAAAAGGTTGACGCACAAGCAGTGACTGTTGGATGTCCATCGAACGGCCGTCATGCTTCTTCAATCTCTGCTCTTCCTGCTCCAGCCGCTCAAACAAGCACCGGCGGGACTGCCTGCTCCCACCTCCCCGCGGTCGGCTGTGCTGCCGCGCAGGCCTCACCGCCCCACCGTACTCCCATCGCTGGCCTAGCCATCCCTCTACTCACCCACACCTGTTGTTATTCTCCGGTGACGGTAGATGAACCAGTAAACCCTCATACAGTCGTACTCCCCTCCACGTGGGAAACAACTGCCGAGTCTTCCCTGCCTCCGTGTCGTTCCCTTCCTAGGCCTCGCCGTCGTCCATCGCCCTGGTGCTCTTGGCGCGGCCTGGTCAACATGGTCAACGACCGACATGCATCTGAAGTGGACTGTACGTGGAGAGGCCAACAGCTGGGTCCACGGCCGCACGCAAGGAAATGCCTCCTTATTACACGCAAAATAATGATTCCTCCATCTGACATCAGGGACCCACCAAAAGGGCCTCTGTATTTCACGAAAAAAATGTTACCGCTGCTGACAGCTCGGACCCACCAGCTATATCTTCGCACGCAAGGAAGTGCCTCCTTATTACGCTCAAAAAATGAATACCCCCCTGCTAGCTGGGACACACCTTGGTGGGAGGCTGGCTTGTGGGCCTACTAAGTTGACGGGGACGGAGGGCTTTGTCAACTTAGTCAATATGCACAATTCTAGCTCCAGTGATCGTACGATGTCCATCCAACGGCCGTAGTGCTTCTTCAACCTCTGGTCTTCTTGCTCCAGCCGCCCAAACCAGCGCCGATCGTGCCTCGTGCTCCTGCCGCCCGTGGCCGGCTGCGATGCGGTGGAGGCCTCACCGCCCCCTACTACTCCCACCTCTGGCCAGGCCATCCCTCTACTCACCCACACCCCCTGTTATTCTGCAACAACGGCAACCTCACACCGCAGCGAACCAGTGAACCCTCGTACTCCTCTATGCATGGGCATCCACTTCCTTGTCTTCCCTGGCTCCACGTCATCCCCTTCCTAGGGCTCGCCGTAGTCCACCGCCCTGGTGCTCTCAACGTGGCGTGGTCAACGTGGTCAAGGAACGGCTTCCATCGGACATGGACTGTACGTGGAGAGGCTGACAGCTAGGTCGACGGCCGCAGCAAGGAAGTGCCTCCTTATTACGTGCAAAATAATTATTCCTCCACCTGACAGCGGGGACCCACCGGACGGGCCACCGTATTTCGCCCCCTGACTCCTGGGACCCACCAGCTACATCTTCGCACGCAAGGAAGTGCCTGACAGTCGGGACCCACCTGGTCGAAGCGTACGTAGCATTGTCATTCTGGTCACGAACGTGTACGTACATATATACTGGTCGATGTAGAGGCGCGCACGTGTCATAGTAGAGGCGCGCACGTAGCATGTACACGTACATACAGCGGCTAGGGTGCAAGAAAGAAAATACGGCCACGTATGTGTACATACGGGCGGGGTCTCGAACGCCTACTCGCGCATACGTATGGCCATGGCTCGTGTACATGGCTGGGTCGGAATGGAGAAACAGCGTCGTCGTCGTGTTCATGGGGAGGCAGCGGAATGCATCGTGTTCCTGGGGAGGCAATGGAATCCGTTGTGTTCATGGGGAGGCAACAGAATGCGTCGTGTTCATCGGGAGGGCTTGGACGGAACAGGCGATGGAAACGAGGCCTAGCGTACCGTAGAACGGAGGAAACGGCCTTGTGTTCGACCGGCCACGTTCGAAACGGGATCCTGTTCATCGGGAGGGGTCTGCCGTACCGCAAAATGAAGGAAACGGACCTCCTACGGTCGAAACGGGGGTCTTGTTGATCAGGAGGGGTGTGGCGTACCGCAAAACGGACGAAACGGACTTGTGTTGGAGCGCTACATCGAAACGGGTGTCCTGTTCATCGGGAGGGGTGTGGCGTACCGCAAAACGGGACTCCGCGGGATACTGTTCATCTCCACCGTTGACCCCCTCCAGCCTTCATGAGCTACTATTCATCCACCGTCGACCTCCTCTAGCCTCCACCTGCCTGTTCATCCATGGGCACTTGTTCATCCAGCCTCCACCGCGCGCTACTCCATGGGCTCCAGTTCAACCACCCCTCCACGGGCTACTGTTCATCTTGCCCTCCACCGTCTACTGTTCATCCTTCCCTCCACCGTCTACTGTTCATCCTGCCCTCCACGGGGTGGTCCTGTGCATCCAGCCCTCCACGGGGTCCTGTTCATCCAGCCCCAACCGGCTCGATCGATCGGGGTCCTGTTCATCCAGAGGCAACACCACGGGGTCCTGTTCATCCACCCC
>NC_041386.1:457803031-457836066 GCF_002162155.2 Triticum dicoccoides | reverse complement strand
TAGCAGCAGTAGCGAAGGAATCGCTCGATCGGGTTCAGTTAACAACCATCGATCAATCGCTCGGGTTCAGTAACGCGTAGCCTGCAGTGCAATCGCTCGGTTTAGTTAGAGCCCAACGCCTCGCTCGGGTTCAGTTAGAGCCAATGCCTCGCATGCACACGCATACGTGTACGAGAGAAGCGCGCATCGCTCGGCCCCCGACCTCCCACCGTAACCGGGAACTCCCCGAAATTTTCCTCCCCCTCGCTTCTATCACGGTTTTTTCCGTCATGGACGGCCCAAAGAATGTCATGCAGCTGCGTCTCCGGCCCGCCCAGGACGAAAAGCCCATTCTCTATCATGATTTTTTGTCATAGAAGTAGGAGCCCACCACATCTATGATGATACCGGGTTTTGTCACAATTATCGTCATAGAAGTGTCATATGTATGACAGAAAAAATTTCTTTCGGCCCAAAATGTCACGGATGTGTCTTTTTTTTGAAGGAAATATTCCCTAGAGGCAATAAAAATAAAGTTATTATTTATTTCCTTATATCATGATAAATGTTTATTATTCATCCTAGAATTGTATTAACCGGAAACATGATACATGTGTGAATACATAGACAAACAGAGTGTCACTAGTATGCCTCTACTTGACTAGCTCGTTGATCAAAGATGGTTATGTTTCCTAGCCATAGACAAAGAGTTGTCATTTGATTAACGGGATCACATCATTAGGAGAATGATGTGATTGACTTGACCCATTCCATTAGCATAGCACTTGATCGTTTAGTTTATTGCTATTGCTTTCTTCATGACTTATACATGTTCCTATGACTATGAGATTATGCAACTCCTGTTTACCGGAGGAACACTTTGTGTGCTACCAAACGTCACAACATAACTGGGTGATTATAAAGGTGCTCTACAGGTGTCTCCAAAGGTACTTGTTGGGTTGGCGTATTTCAGATTAGGATTTGTCACTCCGATTGTCGAAGAGGTATCTCTGGGCCCACTCGGTAATGCACATCACTATAAGCCTTGCAAGCATTGCAACTAATGAGTTAGTTGCAGGATGATGTGTTATGCAACGAGTAAAGAGACTTGCCGATAACGAGATTGAACTAGGTATTGAGATACCGACGATCGAATCTCGGGCAAGTAACATATCGATGACAAAGGGAACAACGTATGTTGTTATGCGGTTTGACCGATAAAGATCTTCGTAGAATATGTAGGAGACAATATTAGCATCCAGTTTCCGCTATTGGTTGTTGACCGGAGACGTGTCTCGGTCATGTCTACATAGTTCTCGAACCTGTAGGGTCTGCACGCTTAAAGTTCGATGACGGTTATATTATGAGTTTATGTGTTTTGATGTACCGAAGGAGTTCGGAGTCCCGGATGAGATCAGTGACATAACGAGGACTCTCGAAATGGTCGAGACGTAAAGATCGATATATTGGACGACTATATTCGGACATCGGAAAGGTTCTGAGTGATTCGGGTATTTTTGGGAGTACCGGGGAGTTACGGGAATTCATATTGGGCCTTAATGGGCCATACGGGAAAGGAGAGAACGGCCTCAAAGGGTGGCCGCACCCCTCCCCATGGGCTGGTCTGAATTGGACTAGGGAGGGGGGCGCCCCCTTCCTTCCTTCTCCTTTTCCCTTCCCTTTCCTTCCCTCCTACTCCTACTACTTGGAAGGGCTCCTAGTTCTACTAGGAAAGGGGGAATCCTACTCCCGATGGTAGTAGGACTCCCCTAGGGAGCGCCATAGAGAGGGCCGGCCCTCCCCCTCCTCCACTCCTTTATATACGGGGGCAGGGGCACCCCAAAGACACAACAATTGATCCTTTGGATCTCTTAGCCGTGTGCGGTGCCCCCTCCACCATAATCCACCTCGGTCATATCGTAGCGATGCTTAGGCGAAGCCCGGCGTTGGTAGAACATCATCATCGTCACCACGCCGTTGTGCTGATGGAACTCTCCCTCAACGCTCGGCTGGATCGGAGTTCGAGGGACGTCATCGAGTTGAACGTGTGCAGAACTCGGAGGTGCCGTGCATTCGGTACTTGATCGGTCGGATCATGAAGACGTATGACTACATCAACCGCGTTGATATAATGCTTCCGCGAACGGTCTACAAGGGTATGCAGACAACACTCTCCCCTCTCATTGCTATGCATCACCATGATCCTGCGTGTGCGTAGGAAATTTTTGAAATTACTACGTTCCCCAACAGTGGCATCCGAGCCTAGGTTTTATGCGTTGATGTAATATGCACGAGTAGAACACAAGTGAGTTGTGGGCGATATAAGTCATACTGCTTACCAGCATGTCACACTTTGGTTCAATGATATTGTTGGATGAAGCGGCTCGGACCGACATTACGCGTACGCTTATGCGAGACTGGTTCTACCGACGTGCTTTGCACACAGGTGGCTGGCGGGTGTCAGTTTCTCCAACTTTAGTTGAACCGAGTGTGGCTATGCCTGGTCCTTCCGAAGGTTAAAACAGCACCAACTTGACAAACTATCGTTGTGGTTTTGATGCGTAGGTAAGAACGGTTCTTGCTCAACCTGTAGCAGCCACATAAAACTTGCAACAACAAAGTAGAGGACGTCTAACTTGTTTTTGCAGGGCATGTTGTGATGTGATATGGTCAAGACGTGTTGTTGTATGAGATGATCATGTTTTGTTGAAGTTATCGGCAACTGGCAAAAGCCTTATGGTTATCTTTCTATTGCATAAGATGCAAGCGCCAAATAATTGCTTTACTTTATTGCTATGTGATAGCAATAGTTGCAAGAGCAATTGTTGGCGAGACAACCATGTGACGCCACATTGATATAGATCAAGATGATGGAGATCATGGTGTCATGCCGGTGACGATGGAGATCATGACGATGCTTCGGAGATGGAGATCAAAGGCACAAGATGATGATGGCCATATCATGTCACATATTTTGATTGCATGTGATGTTTATCTTTTATACATCTTATTTTTCTTAGTTCGACGGTAGCTTTATAAGATGATCCCTCACTAAATTATCAAAGTATAAGTGTTCTCCCTGAGTATGCACCGTTGCGAAAGTTCTTCGTGCTGAGACACCACGTGATGATCGGGTGTGATAGGCTCTACGTTGAAATACAACAGGTGCAAAACAGTTGCACACGCGGAATACTCAGGTTAAACTTGATGAGCCTAGCATATAACAGATATGGCCTCGGAACATGGAGACCAAAAGGTCGAGCGTGAATCATATAGTAGATATGATCAACAAGTGATGTTCACCATTTAAACTAATCCATCTCACGTGATGATCGGACATGGTTTAGTTGATATGGATCACGTGATCACTTAGAGGATTAGAGGGATGTCTATCTAAATGGGAGTTCTTAAGTAATATGATTAATTGAACTTAAATTTATCATGAACTTAGTCCTGGTAGTATTAGCATATCTATGTTGTAGATCAATAGCTCGCGTTTAGCTCCCCTGTTTTATTTTTGATATGTTCCTAGAGAAAATTAAGTTGAAAGATGTTAGTAGCAATGATGCGGATTGGATCCATGATCTAAGGATTATCCTCATTGCTGCACAGAAGAATTATGTCATTAATGCACCACTAGGTGATAGACCTATTGCAGGAGCAGATGCAGACGTTATGAACGTTTGGCTAGCTCAATATGATGACTACTTGATAGTTTCGTGCACCATGCTTAAACGGCTTAGAATCGGGACTTCAAAGACGTTTTGAACGTCATGGACCATATGAGATGTTCCAGGAGTTGAAGTTAATATTTCAAGCAAATACCCGAGTTGAGAGATATGAAGTCTCCAACAGGTTCTATAGCTAAAAGATGGAGGAGAATAGCTCAAGCAGTGAGCATGTGCTCAGATTGTCTGGGTACTACAATCACTTGAATCAAGTGGGAGTTAATCTTCCAGATAAGATAGTGATTGACAGAATTCTCTAGTCACCATCGCCAAGTTAGTAGAACTTCGTGATGAACTATGATATGCAAGGAATAACGGAAACGATTCCCAAGCTCTTCGTGATACGGAAATCGACGAAGGTAGAAATCAAGAAAAGCATCAAATGTTGATGGTTGACAAGACCACTAGTTTCAAGAAAAGGGCAAAGGGAAGAAGGGGAACTTAAAGAAGAACGGCAAGCAAGTTGCTGCTCAAGTGAAGAAGCCCAAGTCTAGACCTAAGATTGAGACTAAGTGCTTCTACTGCAAAGGGACTGGTCACTGGAAGCAGAACTGCCCCAAGTATTTGGCGGATAAGAAGGATGGCAAAGTGAACAAAGGTATATTTGATATACATGTTATTGATGTGTATTTTACTAGTGTTTATAGCAACGCCTTAGTATTTTATACTAGTTCAGTTGCTAAGATTAGTAACTCGAAACGGGAGTTGCAGAATGAACAGAGACTAATTAAGGGTGAAGTGACGATGTGTGTTGGAAGTGGTTTCAAAAAAATTGATATGATCATCATCGCACACTCCCTATGCTTTCGGGATTAGTGTTGAACCTAAATAAGTGTTATTTGGTGTTTGCATTGAGCATGAATATGATTTGATCATGTTTATTGCAATACGGTAATTCATTTAAGTAAGAGAATAAATTGTTGTTTTGTTTACATGAATAAAACCTTCTATGGTCATACACCCAATGAAAATGGTTTGTGGGATCTCGATCGTGGTGATACACATTCTCATAATATTGAAGCCAAAAGATGCAAAGTTAATAATGATAGTGCAACTTATTTGTGGCACTGCCGTTTAGGTCATATTGGTGTAAAGCGCATGAAGAAAATCCATGCTGATGGGCTTTTGGAATCACTTGATTATGAATCAGTTGATGCTTGCGAACCATGCCTCATGGGCAAGATGACTAAGACTCCATTCTCCGGAACAATGCAGCAAGCAAGAGATTTGTTGGAAATCATGCATACTGATGTATGTGGTCCGATGAATATTGAATGTCGCGGTAGGTATCATTATTTTCTGATCTTCACAGATGATTTGAGCAGATATGAGTATATCTACTTGATGAAACACAAGTCTGAAACATTTCAAAAGTTCAAAGAATTTCAGAGTGAAGTGGAGAATCATCGTAACAAAATAAAAGTTTCTACGATATGATCGCAGAAGTAAAATATTTGAGTTACGAGTTTGGCCTTCAGTTAAAACAATGTGAAATAGTTTCACTACTCACGCCACCTGGAACACCACAGTGTAATGGTGTGTCCGAACGTCGTAACCATGCTTTATTAGATATGGTGCGATCTATGACGTCTCTTACTGATTTACCGCTATCATTTTGGGGTTATGCATTAGAGACAGCTACATTCATGTTAAATAGGGCATCATCTAAATCCGTTGAGACGACACCGTCTGAACTGTGGTTTTGCGAGAAACCTAAGCTGTCGTTTCTTAAATTTTGGGACTGCGATGCTTATATGAAAAGGTTTCATCCTGATAAGCTCAAACCCAAATCGGAGAAATGTGTCTTCATAGGATACCCAAAGGAGAATGTTGGGTACACCTTCTATCACAGATCCGAAGGCAAGACTTTTGTTGCTAAATTCGGAGTCTTTCTAGATAAGGAGTTTCTCTCGAAAGAAGTGAGTGGGAGGAAAGTAGAACTTGATGAGGTAACTGTACATGCTCCCTTATTGGAAAGTAGTTCATCACAGAAATCTGTTCCTGTGACTACTACACCAATTAGTGAGGAAGCTAATGATGATGATGATCATGTAACTTCAGATCAAGTTACTACCGAACCTCGTAGGTAAACCAGAGTGAGATCTGCACCAGAGTGGTACGGTAATACTGTTCTGGAGGTCATGTTACTTGAGCATGACGAACCTACGAACTATGAGGAAGCAATGATGAGCCCAGATTTCGCGAAATGACTTGAGGCCATGAAATCTGAGATGAGATCCATGTATAAGAACAAAGTATGGACTTTGATTGACTTGCCCAAAGATTGGTGAGCCATTGACATTAAATGGATCTTCAAGAGGAAGACAGACGCTGATAGTAGTGTTACTATCTACAAAGCTAGAATTGTCGCAAAAAGGTTTTCGAAAAGTTCAAGGTGTTGACCACGATGAGAATTTCTCGCTCGTATATATGCTTAAGTATGTCTGAATCATGTTAGCTATTGCCGCATTTTATGAAATCTGGCAAATGGATAAACAAAATTGCATTCCTTAATAGGATTTATTAAAGAAGAGTTTTATATGATGCAACCAGAAGGTTTTGTCGATCCTAAAGGTACTAACAAAATATACAAGCTCCAGCGATCCATCTATGGACTGGTGCAAGCATCTCGGAGTTGGAATATACGCTTTAATAAGTTGATCAAAGCATATAGTTTTATACAGACTTGCGGTGAAGCCTGTATTTACAAGAAAGTGAGTGTGAGCACTACAACATTGCTGATAAGTATATGTATGACATATTGTTGATCGGAGATGATGTACAATTATTCTGCAAAGCATAAAGGAATGTTTGAAAGGAGTTTTTTCAAAGAAAGACTTTGGTGAAGCTGCTTACATATTGAGCATCAAGATCTATAGAGATAGATCAAGACACTTGATAAGTTTTTCAATGAGTACATACCTTGACAAGATTTTGAAGTAGTTCAAAATGGAACAGTCAAAGAAGGAGTTCTTGCCTGTGTTACAAGGTGTGAAGTTGAGTAAGACTCAAAACCCGACCACAGCAAAAGATAGAGAGCGAATGAAAGTCATTCCCTATGCCTCAGCCATAGGTTCTATAAAATATGCCATGCTGTGTACCAGATCTATTGTATACCCTACACTATTTTTGGCAAGGGAGTACAATAGTGATCTAGGAGTAGATCACTGGATAGCGGTCAAATTTATCCTTAGTGGAATAAGGATATGTTTCTCGATTATGGAGGTGACAAAAAGGTTCGTCGTAAAGGGTTACGTCGATGCAAATTTTAACACTGATCCAGATGACTCTAAATCTCAATCTGGATACATATTGAAAGTGGGAGCTATTAGCTAGAGTAGCTCCGTGCAGAGCATTGTTGACATAGAAATTTGCAAAATACTTACGGATCTGAATGTGGCAGACCCGTTGACTAAACTTCTCTCACAAGCAAAACATGATCACACCTTAGTACCCTTTGGGTGTTAATCACATAGCGAAGTGAACTAGATTATTGACTCTAGTAAACCCTTTGGGTGTTGGTCACATGTCGATGTGAACTATGGGTGTTAATCACATGGTGATGTGAACTATTGGTATTAAATCACATGGCGATGTGAACTAGATTATTGACTCTAGTGCAAGTGGGAGACTGAAGGAAATATGCCCTAGAGGCAATAATAATAAAGTTATTATTTATTTCCTTATATCATGATAAATGTTGATTATTCATGCTAGAATTGTAGTAACCGGAAACATGATACATGTGTGAATACATAGACAAACAGAGTGTCACTAGTATGCCTCTACTTGACTAGCTCGTTGATCAAAGATGGTTATGTTTCCTAGCCATAGACAAAGAGTTGTCATTTTATTAACGGGATCACATCATTAGGAGAATGATGTGATTTACTTGACCCATTCCGTTAACATAGCATGTGATCGTTTAGTTTATTGCTATTGCTTTCTTCATGACTTATACATGTTCCTATGACTATGAGATTATGCAACTCCCATTTACCGGAGGAACACTTTGTGTGCTACCAAATGTCACAACGTAACTGGATGATTATAAAGGTGCTCTACAGGTGTCTCCAAAGGTACTTGTTGGGTTGGCGTATTTCGAGATTAGGATTTGTCACTCCGATTGTCGGAGAGGTATCTCTGGGCCCACTCGGTAATGCACATCACTATAAGCCTTGCAAGCATTGCAACTAATGAGTTAGTTGCAGGATGATGTGTTACGGAACGAGTAAAGAGACTTGACGGTAACAAGATTGAACTAGGTATTGAGATACCGACGATCGAATCTCGGGCAAGTAACATACCGATGACAAAGGGAACAACGTATGTTGTTATGCAGTTTGACCGATAAAGATCTTCGTAGAATATGTAGGAGCCAATATGAGCATCCAGGTTCCGCTATTGGTTAATGACCGGAGACGTGTCTCGGTCATGTCTACATAGTTCTCGAACCCGTAGGGTCCGCACGCTTAAAGTTCGATGACGGTTATATTATGAGTTTATGTGTTTTGATGTACCGAAGGAGTTTGGAGTCCCGGATGAGATCAAGGACATAACGAGGAGTCTCGAAATGGTCGAGACGTAAAGATCGATATATTGGACGACTATATTCGGACATCGGAAAGGTTCTGAGTGATTCGGGTATTTTTGGGAGTACCGGAGAGTTACGGGAATTCGTATTGGGCCTTAATGGGCCATACGGGAAAGGAGAGAAAGGCCTCAAAGGGTGGCCGCACCCCTCCCCATGGGCTGGTCCGAATTGGACTAGGGAGGGGGGCGCCCCTTCCTTCCTTCTCCTTTTCCCTTCCCTTTCCTTCCCTCCTACTCCTACTACTTGGAAGGGCTCCTAGTTCTACTAGGAAAGGGGGAATCCTACTCCCAGTGGGAGTAGGACTCCCCTAGGGCGCGCCATAGAGAGGGTCGGCCCTCCCCCTCCTCCACTCCTTTATATAAGGGGGCAGGGGGCACCCCAAAGACACAACAATTGATCCTTTGGATCTCTTAGCCGTGTGTGGTGCCCCCCTCCACCATAATCCACCTCGGTCATATCGTAGCGGTGCTTAGGCGAAGCCCTGCATCGGTAGAACATCATCATCGTCACCATGCTGTCGTGCTGATGGAACTCTCCCTCAAAGCTCGGCTGGATCGGAGTTCGAGGGACATCATCGAGTTGAACGTCTGCAGAACTCGGAGGTGCCGTGCATTCGGTACTTGATCGGTCGGATCGTGAAGACGTACGACTACATCAACCGCGTTGATATAACGCTTCTGCGAACGCTCTACAAGGGTATGTAGACAACACTCTCCCCTCTCATTGCTATGCATCACCATGATCCTGCATGTGCGTAGGAAATTTTTGAAATTACTACGTTCCCCAACATTTTTGTAGTGGTGTCTTTGTACCGTCTACTCATCTGCAACCGGCCGGCTCTTTTCAAGACACCCTGCTTGCTGATGCCCGATCCTCGCAGGTGGCCCAGACACCGACTTGACGATCCTACGGAGGCTGCCGTGGTGCCCCTCGACATTCTACCATTACCCGTTCACCTGTCCTTCATGCACGACCACTACTGGGTAGGCATGAAGGCCAACTGGATCATCCTCATCCACCAATCAGGTAGTCCGTGGCGTCTCGTGAATATCTACACCCAGCAAGAGATCACCCTTCCATCGTTGCATACCGCTGCCATCGAGCCTCGCGGCCCGCCGGATACTACTGCCTACTACGCACGAGATGCGTCAAGCTTTTGGCTTGACCTCTGTTTGCTGAAAGTTGTAATCTGCGAAGTGCCCACACCATCAGAAGACTACATGGATTACAAACTCATTGCCTTGTTCAACATGGGATTAGTCTGTCTGGAATCCGGTCGCCATACATGGTTATGGCTCATCGTCAATCCTGTTGAGGCAACATTTATGTCTGATGCTATAGTGCATGATGGCATCGTTTACGCGGTCGACGCACAGATTGGCTGCCTATACTGGTGGAATCTATCGCCGTGTAATTGTTTTATGGGACAATTGCATTTTTGCCCCTAGTTCGTTCCTACCCACGGGTTTTACCCTTACTTTTCGAGCTTGCTCAGTTTTGCCCTTACTTTTTCCGCCGAGGTCCCTCGAATGCCCTTTGACCGTTTGATCAAAACTTTAAAAATTCATAACTAATTCATATGAACTCGGAAAAATGCAAATAAGATATCAAAATGTTCAGATAAACATTACCTTTATGTGCATATCATTTGCATTCAGGACAAAAGCACCCTTTAAACTACCTGAGGTAATTAATGTTATTAACATTATTAAAAATAAAAAGGTACAAACAATATTTTCTTCATGAATAAAAATTACATGCAAATGTAGGTGATGTTTTCTGAACATCCTGATATCTTATTTGCATTTTTCAGAGTTAGTATCAATTTGTTATGAAGTTTCCAAATAATGGTCAAAGTCGTTAGAACATTCATAACAAGATGATACGAACTCGGAAAAATGCAAATAAGATATCTGGATGTTCAGAAAACATCACCTACATTTGCATGTAATGTTTATTCATGAAAAAATATGGTTCATACCTTTTTATTTTTAATATTGTTAATAACATTAATTACCCCAGGTAGTATAAAGGGTGCTTTTGTCCTGAATGCAAATGATACGCACATAAAGGTAGTGTTTATCTGAACATTTTGATATCTTATTTGCATTTTTCTGAGTTCATATGAATTAGTTATGAATTTTCAAAGTTTTGGTCAAACGGTCAAAGGGCATTCAAGGGACCACGACGGAAAAACTAAGGGCAAAACTGAGCGAGCTCGAAAAGTAAGGGCAAAACCCGAGGGTAGGAACCAACTAGGGGTAAAAATTCAATTGTCCCTTGTTTTATCTCATCTCATCTTTACCTTATGAATACGACTGCCTGTTCATTGTTACAAATTTAGAATAGATAGTATGTCTATAACCACATCATTGCTATATGTTCCTCTCATTTCCTAGATATTTATGACCACACATGTTATTGTTAGAGTTGATATGAGAACAATTGGCATCTAATGATTGTTAGAATAGATATTATGAGCATAACATCATGATTGCTATAAGTTACTCTCATTTCCATGATTTTTATAACAATGCATGTTATTGCTTAGAGTTGATATGAGAACAGTAGTAGTAAGTGCTACGGTAGAATTTGAGTAGGCTCTGTCATAGCTGTTTTCCTCTCATTGTTACATGATGTCTGAACCATGACATATTGCTAGAATATGAAAGCCATTGGCTTATTTTTTTAACTTGGGGTATGATTATGACCGTGGCATTGCAATTCTCTGTCTATGTGATACGTCTCCAACGTATCTATAACTTTTTTTATTATTCCATGCTATTACATTATCTGTTTTGATGTTTATGGGCTTTATTATACACTTTTATATTATTTTTGGGACTAGCCTATTAACCGGAGGCCCAGCCCAAATTGCTATTTTCTTGTCTATTTCAGTGTTTCGAAGAGAAGGAATATCAAACGGAGTCCAAACGGAATGAAACCTTCGGGAAAGTTATTTTTGGAACGGAAGCAATCCAGAAGACTTGGAGTATACGTCAGGCAAGCAACGAGGCAGCCATGAGGCAGGGGGTGCGCCCACTCCCCCTGGGCGCGCCCTCCACCCTCGTGGGCCCCTCGTTGCTCCACCGGCGTACTTCTTCCCCCTATATATATCCATATACCTGTCACATCCCTAGCTTCTGGTGCTGCCTGGTGTTTGCATCATGTTTAAATTTTGAAACTTGAACTGAGGAATTTTAGAAGCCTCAAAAACCCTAAATAAAAGAAGGGCAAAAACCCTAAAATCTCATTCTATGTTCCAAGATGTCCTTTTGCAATGTTTGAGAATTTTGGCAAGAGCTATATATCAAACCAAAATTTAGGAACATTTTAAAGGAATTATTTTGGGACTTTGAATTTAAATCAATACTATTTTGAATTTGAACTTATATCCAAATATTACTGAATATATGTTCAAATAACTGAAACATTTTTATGTGCTTTGGTATAATTCCATTGTGCTAAATAAAATGTTCAGGGGAATTTTGTCACTGTCTTTGAATTTGTTTTATTTAGAAACAGTGGCAAAAGGAAGTAAATTAAACAAAACAGAAGAAAAATTAAAAAAGAGCATAAGGACTACGTGGCGCTCACCTCTCAGCCCACCTGGCCCGGCACTGTGGCTGAGGCCTGGCCCAGCCCACCACCGCCACCTCCCCGTGTCGTCTTCCTCCCCCTCGCCCCAAAGTAGATCGGTGGCGAGCGCCGACGCGCCCCGCCACCTCCTGGTTGCCTGCTTCCCCTGGCCTCCTGTAACGTCGCCACGCACACCCCCCCTCGAACCCTCTCACTCTTCCCCATGGCCCTCCTCTCCTCTGCTCCCTCTCTCTCGCCCGGACCAAACGCGCCCGTCGCCGCCGTCCAAATCCCAGCGCTGGCCACCGTCGTCGTCTCGCTTCCACCAGCTGTCCAAAAGCTTCGCCAAGCCCCGACTAACCTCTCCACCGAAGGACGCGAGCCCGAAGGCCCCGCATCGACGCCACCATCACCGTCTCCGAGCTCTGCTCCGCCGGATGCCACCGCTCGATTCGTCGTCCGTAGTTCGTCCCCGAGCCTGACGAGACCTCCATACGACTCCCTGTGAGCCCCTCTCCCTTTCCCCTCATACCCCGTGGTGGATTTGGTTCGCTAGCTCGATTCCCGCCATCGCCGAGAGCTTCTGCCGTCGTGTCTCATCGCCGTCGTGGCCTGAGCTCGATCTGCTCACGTCCGACCACGCGGTAGTGCTCCAGGAGCTCCCCTGGTGCTCCTGCGCCGCTCAACCTGCTCGCTAGCAAGCTGCAGCCCCGCGCCCCGGCCAAGCCCGAGCATCGCTGCCGCTGAGCTCATCGCTGGTGCCGCTACAGCCCGCATCAGCTCCAGCCACCACCACCATCATACGCGCCCTGCTGCGGGTGTTCCAACGCACCCGGCCGCGCGACCTCCCGTCGCCGGAGTTGGCCGGACGAGCGACCTCGCCGTGCCCTGTTACGTCGGCGGCTAAACGCCGATTAGATCTGACGTGGAGCATTAGGTTAGGTGCTAATCACTCGATTAATTAAACCCTTGTGCATGACATGTGGGACCGCTGCTGTTAAAAACACGGGTTAAGTTAAATAACCCCCTGTTAACTCTCTATCTCACTGACATGTGGGCCTCGGTGTCAGGATTGACCTGGACCAGCCCCTGTTGACCTGCTGATGTCACAATGACGTCAGGCTGACGCAATAAATCATTTTCTGGATTTATTTTAATTCAGGAAATTCCAGAAAATGATTTAAACTTCTAAAATTCATAGAAATTCAACCGTAACTCCAAATTAAATAATTTATATATGAAAAATTATCAGAAAAATTCAGGGAATCCATCTGTACCATTTTCATGCATGTTAGAACAACTTATAGCTGCTGTTTAGTACAATTAAATTAAAAAGGCATTTAAATAACCACATGTGGAGTTTGAATTTGAATCTTGGATTCAACCAACTTCATTTAATCTGGTTTTAGTTGCATTAGCACAAAACACAGCATATTGCCATGTCACATTCATGCATCATATTGTGCATTGCATTTGATTGTGTTTTTCCTCAGTTGCCGGTGATTGCCCCCTTTCGATAGACGTGATACCGACGATGTGATCGATGACACCGATGAAGAGCTATATTATCTTCATAAGTGCCAGGCAAGCAAAACCCCCTTGTTCATTCCGATAAAACCCCACTCTCTCGCTCCTGCTCTCTTTTACTGCATTAGGACAACAACGACATATTTGTTACTTGCTGCGGTAGCTGAACCCCTTTATCCTTTGCATGACCTGTCATTGCCACAGTAAATAGATGAAACCCACTAGCATGAGTAGGAGTTGTTTGAGCCCTGATGTGCCTACTCTTTCATGCTTGTTTGTCATGCCTGCTACTGCTTAGAGTTGAGTCAGGTCTGATTCATCGGGGATGAATCAGAGGTGTGTGAACATGTCCTACTGTGTGTGAGCTAAGTGTGTGAACATGATTTGGTAAAGGTAGCGGTGACAGGCCATGTAGGAGTACATGGTGGGTTGTCTCATTGCAGCCGTCCTCAGGAACTGAGTTCTGTGTTTGTGATCCATGACCAGTTACTACCACACATTGGGTTCCGGTAACTCGACCCCTCTCGACTTATTAATCAACATGATCTCTGTCCAGGAGTTGCAACTAGTTTCTGGTGTTTGTAGGTAGTGTTAGTAGTCTACCAAGTGGCACCCGGTACAGGTGGGCTTGGGACAGACTAGGCACAGTGGCACGGTGTACCAAGTGGCACCCGGATGGTGGGCTTGGCAACCCTGCTCACATCGTTTGGGGCCGTGAGAGACACCCCGGCCGGATCTCCTTGCGGATGGAACCCGAATAGGCGATAAACCTAGACTAGAGACTTGTTCGGTTAGTCAGGTCGTGGCCGACTCCCTCGCCCGGCTTCCGCTTGAAGGTTGCCGAGGTACATGACGTGTACAGGGCGGTAAGTGGCGGGAGCGTGTGTGAAGAAGTACACCCCTGCAGGGTTATCATTATCTATTCGAATAGCCGGATTCCTCGGATATGGAAACTTGGACCCCTTGCATAGTTCATAGACAAGTGAAAGTGGATACTCTAAAATACGCAAGATAAGCGTGAGTGCTATGGATGGCGTTCTCGTAGGGAGACGGGAGCGGATCCATAGTGGTGTATTGATGTGGTGAATATGTGGACTCGTGTGCACCACCTCAAAAGAGTTACTTGCAGTCGTAGTTCAGGATAGCCACCGAGTCAAAGCTGGCTTGCTGCAGTCAAACTCCACCATCCCCTTAGTTGATAATGATGCATATGTAGATAGATCTGATGTAAGTCTTGCTGGGTACATTTGTACTCACGTTTGCCTATTTTATGTTTTTGCAGAGAGACTTCAGTCTCACTAGTAGTTCCACGTGGACTTCGATGTTTAGCTTGTTACCTCAGCTACGATCTTGTGCCCTCGGCAGGATCTGGTAGATAGTCAGGCTTCTTAGCCTTTTTCATTTATAGATGTCTGTACTCAGACATGATAGCTTCCGCTTGTGCTTTGACTTGTATGCTCTGAGTGTTGGGTCATGAGACCCATGATTGTAATATCTCGCTCCTCGGAGCCTTTTGGATAAAAACTACTGAGTCGTAGAGTCATTTTGTGATGCCATGTTGTATTGCACATATCGAGCATATTGTGTGTATGTTATTGAAATGCTTGGTATGTGTGGGATCTGACTATCTAGTTGTTTATCTTTAGTAGCCTCTCTTACCGGGAAATGTCTCCTAGTGTTTCCACCGAGCCATGGTAGCTTGCTACTGCTCCGGAACACTTAGGCTGGCCGGCATGTGTCCTTCTTCGTTCCTGTGTCTGTCCCTTCGGGGAAATGTCACGCGGTGAATACCGGAGTCCTGTTAGCCCGCTACAGCCCGGTTCACCGGAGTCCTGCTAGCCCAGTGCTACAGCCTGGATTCACTCGCTGATGACCGACACGTTCGATGCTAGGTCATGGATGCCTGTCCCTGTAAGTTTGTGCCACTTTGGGTTTACGACTAGCCATGTCAGCCCGGGCTCCTTATCATATAGATGCTAGCGACATTGTCATATACGTGTGCCAAAAGGCGCAAATGGTCCCGGGTAAAGGTAAGGCGACACCCGTGGGAATACCGTGCGTGAGGCCGCAAAGTGATATGAGGTGTTACATGCTAGATCGATGTGGCATTGAGTCGGGGTCCTGACAGCATTGGTATCAGAGCTTGACTGCTTGTAGGATTACCAAGCCAAACTGGTCGAAGTTGAGTCTAGAAATTCTTTAGTTATATAAGGGAATTGATTGTGGGATGGAACGTAAGGCTCTTTTTACTCCTTATACCTCATGGCCTTCTGATCTGAGTCATCATCTTCTCTTCTACGGTGATTAAGAACTAGGCTATCTCTTCTTTCCATCAGGATCACGTGTTATTAATCCGTAGACTTATAGATTGTTGGATTTAAGTCTCAGTTCAGTTCCTACTATTTCTGTATGTTAACTGTTGATCTCCAAACCTTGATATTGTGCTTCTGAGTGGTTATGCCACCCTTTTGTGAATGTCTCAAATCTTTTCTGAGCATTTACAGCCGTTATGCTGTCCGAGTCATCTTAGGTCTCTAAACAGTCTGATGCACTTGCAAATTCCTTCCTCCCGTTTCAATGTTCCTTTGGGCCAGATTAACCACACTAATCAGTGAGTTGAGGTACTCTATTACCTTGACATATATGTTGGAGCTGGTATTATGACCCTAGGTGTCTTAGGGGATCATCTAGTAATTTAGCCATGATTTGTGTCCCAGTGTGATGATTCTGGCCATCATTCTCGTAAGCATCATGTGATGCCAACTAGTTAGTAGGTATTCCATTCCTGGGTTTTCGAACCAAGATTCACCCTACTTACTTCATGTTGATAGTGTTGCTAGTTCCTTTAGATTATTAGTAACCTTTGCATTAGTCCTCGAGGTCCGTGGTATATACTTCTTCCAAATACCATGAACCACTTACGGCAAAAGTTTGTTGGATCAAAAGATCACAACAGGAGTGCTCTCGATGGGTTCTCCATTCATAATTGTGACTCTGCTAGTTCTACCTTTCCGCATGGATTGTCCGAAAGAAATATGTCGAACTCGTTCGACATGCTAATCCATGCATCCACAACTCAGAAAATCTTATGTTCTTTTGAGTTGTCCCTCTTTAGTTGTCTTCTGACCCTCGTCTATCAATTGATAGTCAAGAGTATGTGTGCAATCGTTCCTCGATGCCTATTATTATTGTGGTCCGTCAAGCCATTCTATTCCAGAATGACTAGGAGAAACAAACTCCAGTACCTTATCCATTTCCAGGATTGGGTCAAAGAAGTTGTGCTCCGCAGATCAAATTGCTAATCCAGCTTTTGTTCTGTTCTACCTTGGAGTATTGCCATCTTTTATATCGGGATTGTTATAGGAATTGCACACCATCCTATGAACTCTTGGTACAGTGATACTTCTTGCCATCATTGTTCATTCCTCGGTTCCTGTGTTATTGTAAACGGAATGCCGACAAATGAATCATGGCGTGTGAAATCAATACTGCTAGCAACTCCGTTGCTTGGTAGTTAAATGGACGATAACCTCATTCTTAACGTGTTGATTATCGAATCGTCACCCTAAGGTTGATTGTGCTACCTAGTCTCTATTTCCGGTGCACTCCTTCGGTCATTGAGTTAGGATTTTCTTTCAATCCCTCGCTCATTTGATCATATCGTCTTGCCCTGAAAGGCAAGATTGTTCTCGAGCTTAGTAACATACCGGTGGTTCGTGACTTTCCAAATATCTTCTTGGAAGTGTTACCGGGTTATTTCCTGACTGTTATGTTGAGCTCGTGATCAAGTTGGTTTCTTGTGAACCACCCTTTCTCCAAGAATCTATGTTGGATATCCCTGAGCTAGTTGGATAAGCTAGACAACAACTTGGAGAATTGGAAGATAAAAGCTTGCCTGACTTAGTTCGTTCCAAAGGGATATTCTTGTGTAGTGTGTGTTTAAGAAAGATGATATCTTTATTGGTTGATCCTCGTGATCAATTGTTGGATCTATTATCTTACCCAAACCTTTGATTTGAGTATGGGCTATCGTCAAATCAAATCAGAACCAACGATATTCGTAATGTTGTCGTACTCGTGGTTGTTCCTCGAGCATACACCATTATATCTTTCGGGTCTGACCAATGCTATCACCTTGTTCACATAATTGTGGAATTCCACTAATATGGAAACCTGGATGAGTTGTTGTTGAGCCCATTGACAACATCCTTATCTCCTCCATGATTTGGTTGAACATTAAGCTAGTGTTGGAAACTTGTGTAAGCATTATCTTCATGACTCGTTCGTGAAGCATATGTTTGGACAAAAGAAGTGAGTCCCTCTAAATTCATGTGCACTTGATGTAAGTTGCCGCCATGAATTTGAGAAGGCTTGTTTTACCTCCTTTGGAATCATCCCAAGTCAGTCATGCACGTGCGAAGAGTTCTGTGGTCTGTTAGACTGATCATCTTCATTCCATATGTATATCCTAGCACACCAAGCCACTGATTGAGTTGTTCAAAGATAAAGGAGTCTGTCCAAGGTGAACTCTTTGGACTTCCACGCGTGGAGACTTCGATGTCATTAATAATGGTTCCCCACCTGAACTCAGTAGTGTGTTATTGTAAGACTACCATGTGATAATGTTTGTCTGGGACAACGTGTTCACATGTGTGTAGCAGAACCAGCTCATGTTTTGGAGCTTACTACCGTAGTCCATTTCCCAAGAATCTCGCAACGTCATCTCGTCGATTGTGTTGCAAACTTTCATTTTTCTTCCTAGACTCGATGAGTCTGGAATATCCTGACACCAACCAGATCTGAATCTCAGGCAGATATGATGGTTGGAACATTTCCCAAGAACTATAATATTGGTCCCTCGATAACCGGTAAAGTGGATGTCGTGGCCAACACACCCAGCCGGAAGACCTATTATTGTAGTATCTTGTTTGAGGAAGTTGGCCACCTCCCCATAAGGATTTCGTAGGATTTACCTCCGTAACTGTTCCTTATGGATTCTATTGCTCCCGAAGTCCAACCTTTACTTGATGTTCTAGTTATCAAACCATATCTATGAATGGGTTACACTAGCACGTCAAGGAGAACATTAGAAGCGGAGTGCTAAATGTCTCTCGGTCGATCATTCAGATTTTATTTCCTTGGCCCCGCCAAGGGTGAAATCTGAGAAAGTGTTATCTTCCTTTGCATCTGCATCGTCCATCGTTGTTCATCATGGTGGTATGTTGTGTTGCCAGGATCCTTGACACGGATGTTGGTAAAACCTTGATGAATATGGAAATGCTCAAGTTCTTGAGAGCACGCACAAGCGCTACGTGTTATCATCGGCACTAACTGGGATTCCTCTCAGTTTCCTCGGCAATGCTATGGCCTTTTCAAACAGTGAATTCACTCTCTATTGTTGGGTTCTTCCCCAGTTACCAAAATCATTCCCAGCATTTGCATTTTGTTCCCAGCTTGCACCGCCAATGTGCCATTCTACCATGGGTCTCTTCCATTTCCGGTGGTAAGAAAATTCATCCATTACGTTGTCTTCAACAAGGTAATCCACAACATCCAAGTCCGAGTATGCCATTCCACCGACCCCCGCCAATCGATTGCTGTGATTGCCTTAGGCTGGTATAAAGAGTTTCAATGATCTCTGAATCAAAGGTAATTCTTTTTGCCACTTAAGGGGATATATCTACGAGTCACGGTTCCTAAGGTGTCTCGTTATGGTATCATGGCAACTCAACTCCTCGCTGTGGAATTGTTGTCTACCTAGTGAACCTTCGTCATCCGTTTCTTTCCACCCCTCTTGATGTGTATCTCGTGTCTCAACCCGGGAGATGGTTCTATGTCTCATTCCGTGAGTTGATTGATCTTCGAGAAGATAGATTCTTCTAGGTTTTCCTTTCCTCTTCTCGTCATGTTAGCTGGAATTCTCGGAGCAAGACATCAAGACAAAGATGGTGATTGAATCAACGTTCATTTGAAGTGCAACCTGGATCGTGAAGATTATACTAGTTTGCGTTTCCCCTTCATCCTACCCTACGCTTGAATCTCGAGACGAGATTCTTGTTTAGTGGGGGTGAGTTGTCACATCCCTAGCTTCTGGTGCTGCCTGGTGTTTGCATCATGTTTAAATTTTGAAACTTGAACTGAGGAATTTTGGAAGCCTCAAAAACCCTAAATAAAAGAAGGGCAAAAACCCTAAAATCTCATTCTATGTTCCAAGATGTCCTTTTGCAATGTTTGAGAATTTTGGCAAGAGCTATATATCAAACCAAAATTTATGAACATTTTAAAGGAATTATTTTGGGACTTTGAATTTAAATCAATACTATTTTGAATTTGAACTTATATCCAAATAAACTGAATATATGTTCAAATAACTGAAACATTTTTATGTGCTTTGGTATAATTCCATTGTGCTAAATAAAATGTTCAGGGGAATTTTGTCACTGTCTTTGAATTTGTTTTATTTAGAAACAGTGGCAAAAGGAAGTAAATTAAACAAAACAGAAGAAAAATTAAAAAAGAGCAGAAGGACTACCTGGCGCTCACCTCTCAGCCCACCTGGCCCGGCACTGTGGCTGAGGCCTGGCCCAGCCCACCACCGCCACCTCCCCGTGTCGTCTTCCTCCCCCTCGCCCCAAAGTAGCTCGGTGGCGAGCGCCGACGCACCCCGCCACCTCCTGGTTGCCTGCTTCCCCTGGCCTCCTGTAACGTCGCCACGCACACCCCCCCCCCTCGAACCCTCTCACTCTTCCCCATGGCCCTCCTCTCCTCTGCTCCCTCTCTCTCGCCCGGACCAAACGCGCCCGTCGCCGCCGTCCAAATCCCAACGCTGGCCACCGTCGTCGTCTCGCTTCCACCAGCTGTCCAAAAGCTTCGCCAAGCCCCGACTAACCTCTCCACCGAAGGACGCGAGCCCGAAGGCCCCGCATCGACGCCACCATCGCCGTCTCCGAGCTCTGCTCTGCCGGATGCCACCGCTCGATTCGTCGTCCGTAGTTCGTCCCCGAGCCTGACGAGACCTCCATACGACTCCCTGTGAGCCCCTCTCCCTTTCCCCTCATACCCCGTGGTGGATTTGGTTCGCTAGCTCGATTCCCGCCATCGCCGAGAGCTTCTGCCGTCGTGTCTCATCGCCGCCGTGGCCTGAGCTCGATCTGCTCACGTCCGAGCACGCGGTAGTGCTCCAGGAGCTCCCCTGGTGCTCCTGCGCCGCTCAACCTGCTCGCTAGCAAGCTGCAGCCCCGCGCCCCGGCCAAGCCCGAGCATCGCCGCCGCCGAGCTCATCGCCGGTGCTGCTACAGCCCGCATCAGCTCCAGCCACCGCCACCATCGTACGCGCCCTGCTGCGGGTGTTCCAACGCACCCGGCCGCGCGACCTCCCGTCGCCGGAGTTGGCCGGACGAGCGACCTCGCCATGCCCTGTTACGCCGGCGGCTAAACGCTGATTAGAGCTGACGTGGAGCATTAGGTTAGGTGCTAATCACTCGGTTAATTAAACCCTTGTGCATGACATGTGGGACCGCTGCTGTTAAAAACACGGGTTAAGTTAAATAACCCCCTGTTAACTCTCTATCTCACTGACATGTGGGCCTCGGTGTCAGGTTTGACCTGGACCGGCCCCTGTTGACCTGCTGATGTCACAATGACGTCAGGCTGACGCAATAAATCATTTTCTGGATTTATTTTAATTCAGGAAATTCCAGAAAATGATTTAAACTTCTAAAATTCATAGAAATTCAACCGTAACTCCAAATTAAATAATTTATATATGAAAAATTATTAGAAAAATTCAGGGAATCCATCTGTACCATTTTCATGCATGTTAGAACAACTTATAGCTGCTGTTTAGTACAATTAAATTAAAAAGGCATTTAAATAACCACATGTGGAGTTTGAATTTGAATCTTGGATTCAACCAACTTCATTTAATCTGGTTTTAGTTGCATTAGCACAAAACACAGCATATTGCCATGTCACATTCATGCATCATATTGTGCATTGCATTTGATTGTGTTTTTCCTCAGTTGCCGGTGATTGCCCCCTTTCGATAGACGTGATACCGACGATGTGATCGATGACACCGATGAAGAGCTATATTATCTTCAGAAGTGCCAGGCAAGCAAAACCCCCTTGTTCATTCCGATAAAACCCCACTCTCTCGCTCCTGCTCTCTTTTACTGCATTAGGACAACAACGACATATTTGTTACTTGTTGCGGTAGCTGAACCCCTTTATCCTTTGCATGACCTATCATTGCCACAGTAAATAGATGAAACCCACTAGCATGAGTAGGAGTTGTTTGAGCCCTGATGTGCCTACTCTTTCATGCTTGTTTGTCATGCCTGCTACTGCTTAGAGTTGAGTCAGGTCTGATTCATCGGGGATGAATCAGAGGTGTGTGAACATGTCCTACTGTGTGTGAGCTAAGTGTGTGAACACGATTTGGTAAAGGTAGCGGTGAGAGGCCATGTAGGAGTACATGGTGGGTTGTCTCATTGCAGCCATCCTCAGGAACTGAGTTCTGTGTTTGTGATCCATGACCAGTTACTACCACACATTGGGTTCCGGTAACTCGACCCCTCTCGACTTATTAATCAACATGATCTCTGTCCAGGAGTTGCAACTAGTTTCTGGTGTTTGTAGGTAGTGTTAGTAGTCTACCAAGTGGCACCCGGTACAGGTGGGCTTGGGACAGACTAGGCACAGTGGCACGGTGTACCAAGTGGCACCCGGATGGTGGGCTTGGCAACCCTGCTCACATCGTTTGGGGCCGTGAGAGACACCCCGGCCGGATCTCCTTGCGGATGGAACCCGAATAGGCGATAAACCTAGACTAGAGACTTGTTCGGTTAGTCAGGTCGTGGCCGACTCCCTCGCCCAGCTTCCGCTTGAAGGTTGCCGAGGTACATGACGTGTACAGGGCGGTAAGTGGCGGGAGCGTGTGTGAAGAAGTACACCCCTGCAGGGTTATCATTATCTATTCGAATAGCCGGATTCCTCGGATATGGAAACTTGGACCCCTTGCATAGTTCATAGACAAGTGAAAGTGGATACTCTAAAATACGCAAGATAAGCGTGAGTGCTATGGATGGCGTTCTCGTAGGGAGACGGGAGCGGATCCATAGTGGTGTATTGATGTGGTGAATATGTGGACTCGTGTGCGCCACCTCAAAAGAGTTACTTGCAGTCGTAGTTCAGGATAGCCACCGAGTCAAAGCTGGCTTGCTGCAGTCAAACTCCACCATCCCCTTAGTTGATAATGATGCATATGTAGATAGATCTGATGTAAGTCTTGCTGGGTACATTTGTACTCACGTTTGCCTATTTTATGTTTTTGCAGAGAGACTTCAGTCTCACTAGTAGTTCCACGTGGACTTCGACGTTTAGCTTGTTACCTCAGCTACGATCTTGTGCCCTCGGCAGGATCTGGTAGATAGTCAGGCTTCTTAGCCTTTTTCATTTATAGATGTCTGTACTCAGACATGATAGCTTCCGCTTGTGCTTTGACTTGTATGCTCTGAGTGTTGGGTCATGAGACCCATGATTGTAATATCTCGCTCCTCGGAGCCTTTTGAATAAAAACTACTGAGTCGTAGAGTCATTTTGTGATGCCATGTTGTATTGCACATATCGAGCATATTGTGTGTATGTTATTGAAATGCTTGGTATGTGTGGGATCTGACTATCTAGTTGTTTATCTTTAGTAGCCTCTCTTACCGGGAAATGTCTCCTAGTGTTTCCACCGAGCCATGGTAGCTTGCTACTGCTCCGGAACACTTAGGCTGGCCGGCATGTGTCCTTCTTCGTTCCTGTGTCTGTCCCTTCGGGGAAATGTCACGCGGTGAATACCGGAGTCCTGTTAGCCCGCTACAGCCCGGTTCACCGAAGTCCTGCTAGCCCAGTGCTACAGCCTGGATTCACTCGCTGATGACCGACACGTTCGATGCTGGGTCATGGATGCCTGTCCCTGTAAGTTTGTGCCACTTTGGGTTTACGACTAGCCATGTCAGCCCGGGCTCCTTATCATATAGATGCTAGCGACACTGTCATATACGTGTGCCAAAAGGCACAAACGGTCCCGAGTAAAGGTAAGGCGACACCCGTGGGAATACCGTGCGTGAGGCCGCAAAGTGATATGAGGTGTTACATGCTAGATCGATGTGGCATTGAGTCGGGGTCCTGACAATACCCCCAAAACATCGAAGAAGAGAATAGACCGGGAGTTCCCCCGCCAGAAGCCTTCATAGCCACCGAAAACCAATCTAGAACCGTTCTGGCACCCTGCCGGAGGGGGAATCCCTCTCTGGTGGCCAACTTCATCATCCCAGTGCTCTCCATGACAAGGAGGGAGTATTTTTTCCCTCGGGGATGAGGGTATGTACCAATAGCTATGTGTTTGATCTCTCTCTCTCGTGTTCTTGAGGTGGTACGATCTTGATGTATCGCAAGCTTTGCTATTATAGTTGGATCTTATGATGTTTCTCCCCCTCTACTCTCTTGTGATGGATTGAGTTTTCCCTTTGAAGTTATCTTATCGGATTGAGTCTTTAAGGATTTGAGAACACTTGATGTATGTCTTGCACGTGCTTATCTGTGGTGACAATGGGATATCATGTGATCCACTTGATGTATGTTTTGATGATCAACTTGCGAGTTCCATGACCTAGTGAACTTATGCAACGGGGTTGGCACACGTTTTCGTCTTGACTCTCCAGTAGAAACTTTGGGGCACTCTTTGAAGTTCTTTGTGTTGATTGAATAGATGAATCTGAGATTGTGTGATGCATATCGTATAATCATACCCACGGATACTTGAGGTGACATTGGAGTATCTAGGTGACATTAGGGTTTTGGTTGATCTGTGTCTTAAGTTGTTATTCTAGTATGAACTCTATGATAGATTGAACAGAAAGAATAGCTTCGTGTTATTTTACTACGGACTCTTGAATAGATCGATCCAAAAGGATAACTTTGAGGTGGTTTCGTACCCTACCATAATCTCTTTGTTTGTTCTCCACTATTAGTGACTTTGGAGTGACTCTTTGTTGCATGTTGAGGGATAGTTATATGATCCAACTATGTTATTATTGTTGAGGGAACTTACACTAGTGAAAGTATGAACCCTAGGCCTTGTTTTAACGCATTGCAATACCATTTTCGCTCACTTTTATCATTAGTTACCTTGCTGTTTTTATATTTTCAGATTACAAAAAACATTATCTACCATCCATATTGTACTTGTATCACCATCTCTTCGCCGAACTAGTGCACCTATACAATTTACCATTGTATTGGGTGTGTTGGGGACACAAGAGACTCTTTGTTATTTGGTTGCAGGGTTGCTTGAGAGAGACCATCTTCATCCTACGCCTCCCACGGATTGATAAGCCTTAGGTCATCCACTTGAGGGAAATTTGCTACTGTCCTACAAACCTCTACACTTGGAGGCCCAACAACGTCTACAAGAAAAAGGTTGTGTAGTAGAATGCACTATGATATGTGTTACTGTTATAATAATCTTAATTCCACACATACTCTGAACATGATTGTTTATTTTTGTCCGTTTAGTCTCCAATTTGAATTGTTGCAGTAGACGCAAATGCACCGGCCTTCATGATTCCAGGACCTGGAATCATACCAGCTGATGGGTGGTGGTTTATCGCTCGTTCAGATGACGGCGGTCATTTGATGCTCATTCGCACGTACCAAATTGACCAAACCATTACATCAAGCCACATGCAGTACAATGCATGGGGCGTTCGTGACATTGATGGCTATGGCTGCTTCATGTTCGAGAAAGATCCCAGCTCCGTTGGGCCAGGCGTATTCAACTGGAGGCGGGTTTATAGCCTCAGCAACCACTCTGTGTTCCTCGGGCTCAATTATCCGATCATCCAACCAATCATCGATCATATCACCGGTGATGATTACCATGCTATGCAACTTCCATTCGCTAGGGGGGACTATGTTTACACATCATACCATGGGTTTCATGAATCACCATATCCAGAGATTCGTCGACACAGCTTGTTGCCAGATAATCTTCAGTGTGTGAAAGGCAAATAGCTTCCATGCGATGGATGGCTTTTGCAAACCCGACATGCGGCGATGTGGTTCATGCCAACAGCAAATATGCACAACTTGATTCGTACTGATATCTAGACTGAGCCATGTATTCTGCTGCTGTAGCACGACCCTCTTTTGTTGGATATTATGTATTGTTGTTAGTTTGAAGCACTCCTCTGGTTTGAAGGATAGATACCTTTCTGGGATCAAGTGCATCCTAACTCACCTGCGCGGGATGTGCTGATAATGATGATGGAGATGTTATGCAGTATATATATATATATATATATATATATATATATATATATATATATATATATATATATATATATATATATATATCAATTAGGCTTCAAGTGCGTACTTGTTAGTTAAACCTATGGTTAAAATGTGACACTAAATACGACTAGTAAGTAGTACAATAGCAGTACTAGTATACGTCGGTCAAATTATTCATCATGTCCACACATTGAATTGACGTGACAACATGCTGTGCGTGAGGTTACACAAGAATCCCGGCGGCGTGTTCGGGTATTCTGGACTTGAGATTTGGAGTACCACTTATCTATCGTAATCTTTCATCATTCACTTAAAACAGTCGATTAATCATACATTAAGTACCATATAACTGGAATTAACCGATGCAAGTCGAAGAAGGATTGGTCGGTGCTGCCGGCTGGCGTCAAGTTTGATCCCACAGATCAGGAGCTGATCGAGCACCTTGAGGCCAAAGTGAGTGCTGACAGCGCGAGATTTCAGTCTCTCATCGATTTGTTCATACCAACCATCGACAGCGAGCACGGCATATGTTACACCCAACCTGAGAAACTTCCAGGTAAGACACCGATCGGCCGTCTACTTGCACGAACATATTCCTTTGTCTATAGCTCTATTTTTCTTTTTAGACGCAGACCGAGTGAAGTAATTACAATTTGACAGTGAATAAAAAGTGAAACAAGTGACGCGCAGCAAGCCAAATATGTTATGAAAAGGCCAACTACGTACACTAAAACCTGTATTCCACAATACTGCAGGTATCACACTGAGTGGCCTAAGCAAGCATTTCTTCCAGCACAATTCCAGGGCGTTCAAAACGGGCACGTGGATGGGTCGCAAGATACGGTCAGAGTGCGGCATGCACGCGATGTGGCACAACACCGGCAATACCTTGCCGGTGATGGTCAACGGCCGTCAGACGGGCAGCAAAAAGGTTCTGGTGCTGCACACCAACAAGAACTTCGACCAACAGAGGACCAACTGGGTGATGCACCAGTACCACCTCAGGGACCTGGAGCAAGAGAAGGTGCGGGAGCTGGTCCTCTGCAAGATTTTCTACCAGACGAACACTAGGGCCAGGAGTAAAAAGATTATAAGTTAGTTTGGTATTGGTACTTGTACTACCTTGTCGTCCGTAAGTTGGTATTGTTGTTAACGATCATTTGGTATGAACTTGGCATTTGCTTCCAACCATCATGCCGAGGGTCAACGTGGATATAAAGCTGAATCATTTGTTTCGAAATGAATTTTCAGGCACCTGATTTTTATTTGATGGGTAGCATAAGCACCTGCAGTTCGAATTCCCAGTTCTCCATATTTTTCGAAAGAAGTGCATGCACTTATTATCACGATCAAAAAACAATATCCCTGCTGCATCCTAGTTATTAGTTTGTACTTGCAGAATTCTCTCGTTTATTGATCACGTATATTGTTTATCAGGTCGAGCAAGTTTCAACTGGGTTGTAGACTGCCCAGGCTTGGTTTTGTTTTTAACAGGCCCACCCATGACGACAACGGGGCACAAAGATCCAGCAGATATCTACTGGCCTCTAGCCTGCCAGTGTTAGTTATATTTTGTCTTACAACATCTGCAGGCAGTTTTTTTTACTGAATCAAACACACATCCCAGTTCTATTTTCCTCTTGAAACGCATGTCCTACATCTGTTTCTAATCTCTACCAATAGTTTTACTAGTTCATATACACGTATCATTATATTGAAAATACATAAAAGTCCCTTTTCATATTTACATCCTTATTTTTGTTGTTGTTTTCCCTCCCAACGCTGATTTTTTACCACTGGTTTTCCCTTAAACCAACTCAATTGTCCCACATCTTATTTGCTTACAGAAACAAAACGATTTTTTTGGCAAATCAATAAGTTCTTAAAAATGTTTATCATTTCGGGATTACAAAAGTTTGGACTCCACCGAAATATGCAAAATAAGGTTGAACTTTTTGACCGTGGTCCTGGGCAGAAAATGGGTTGTAATAAATTACTTAAGAATTAGCAAATGGGCTGCAAATTATTAAAAAATAGCAAATGGGCTCTATGTTGTCTGCCACAGATTTGGAGGCTGACTTGTGGGCCTACTAAGTTCATGCGTACACAAGGTTTCTCAAAAAAGAAACTTAGTCAACAATCGACTCTACCAGCGTCAGACCGTTAGATGTCAATCTAACGGCAATCGTGCTTCTTCAGTCTCTGATCTTCCTGCCCCAGACGCCCAAACCAGCGCCGTCGGAACCGCCTGCTCCCGCCTCCCGTGGCCGGCTATGCTACCGGGCAGGCCTCACGTCCCCATCATATACTCGCATCCCGGGCCTGTCTATCCCTCTACTCACCCACACCTCCTGTTATTTTCCGGCGACGGCAGCCGAACCAGTCAACCCTCGTACTCTCCATCGCGTGGGCAGCCACTGCCGTGTCTTCCTCGGCTCCATGTCGTTCCCTTCATAGGCCTCACCGTCGTCCACCGCCCTGGTGCTCTCGGCGCGGCGTGGTCAACGTGGTCAACGAACGACATCCATCGGAAGTGGACTGTACGTGGAGAGGATGACAGTTGGGTCCACGGCCGCACACAAGGAAATGCCTCCTTATTACGCACAAGATAATGGTTCCTCCATCTGACATCTGGGACCCACCGAAAGGGCCTCTGTATTTTGCCAAAAAAAGTTCCCTCCGCTGACAGGTCGGACCCACCAACTATATCTTCGCACGCAACGAAGTGCCTCCTTATTGCACACAAAAAATGAATACCCCCTGCCAGCTGGGACCCACCATAGTGGGAGACTGACTTGCTGGCCTACTGTCGGCGTCCTGGGAACGGGGGTCCCCAGGCTTGCCTGCCTGCGGCCCGCGGCATGGCTGAGCCTGCAGGCCGTACGACCCATCTTCACCAACAAAGCGTCCAAGACCCTCGCGAGGGTCCAAGCCTCGCGAGGCGGACGACGCAAGACCTCCTTGTGAGTGGCCTAGCCAGGCAGGCTCATGAGGAGCGGAGATATCAAGGCGGGGCAAACCTCACGAGACCCTCGTGACGTGAGCTAAGACGCACGACACCAGGCGGGCGCCAGCGCGCACAGCGTCCTTGTTTCCTCTTTGGTGAGAAGGAGGCAAGCACAGGAGAGGAAGTATCAAGGCATCATGCAAATGTTTCCATATTGGTGCAACGAGACCAAGACCAGGAGGACGGTAAGATGGAGGTCATCGTGGAGCCCAAGATGGCGTCACCACTAGAGCCTTTGGCAGGCGAAGACCACTTTTGTTAGGATAGCTTGTACTAGTTGTCCCCCTTCAAATTAGCCCACCATTGTTGGCTCCCTTCCCGCTCGATATTTGGCAAGAGGACCAGGGCCTATATAAGTAGGACTAGCCGCCACCTTAGGAGAGGGGGGTCATACAGAGGACAGAGGACGGATCATTTTGACCACCCACACACACACAAGCTCACCGAGCTCAAGAACACCTCAACCTCAAGAGGATGTTCTTCCCTTGTACTGTTCATCATCATCCCTAGAGGCAATCCACCACCACCACACTAAGTAGGGTATTACACCACAACGGTGGCCTAAACCAATATAAACCTTGTGTCTTTCTGTGTTGCGAGTTCGTCGAGTTCGTCCGCGAAATCTTAGCGAGCTAAGGCGTAGATCGATGGGAGAAAAAGACTTCGCGCGCACCCCAGTGTCTGAACCTTAAGGGTTTGCCGAAACCCCACATCTGACATTTGGCGCGCTAGGTAGGGGTGCGCCGGAGCTCCTCCTCCATCGGCCTGCTCGTCGACGCTCCTCAACCACGATGTCCAGCGACTCAAGGGCTGGCTCCGACCGCTGGGCAGCCTAGCCAGCCCGGGCGACGCCGCCTGCCCATGAAGGTCTCAACCCCGCACTCCAAGCGGCACGGGCGCCGCCAAACTCCGCCGGGCGTGGGAAGCACGGCCAGGCGTCATCCACCCTCACCCCATGGTAGGTACGGTCCGCCGCAAGAGTAGCGAGCCATGCCGCAGCAACGGCACCGTACTCACAACGTGAGCAAGCAAACATGCAGGCAGTGCTCACCGTGGCAAGGGAGCTGCTGCGGTGCAGGCTGATGGAAAGCGGTCGGGACACACTGCTGGAGCGTGTTGCCAAGCTGCTGGATGCAACGGCGTCGGGATCGTCGCCCTTCTGCTATCAACTTCCTTCCCAGGCCACTACTAGGCCGTGCGGCGAACCTCACATCCGCGCGCCATCAACTACGCCCGGGGGCTTCATCAACATCAGCACGACCGGCAGCGTAGGGGGCTCTGACTCCCCCATGCCGCCCGCGGTGAGAACGGGCACAAGCGTCGCCCCCACGGTCCTAGCAGGATGCCATACAGTCATCCCCAGGGCACCACCATGGGTCAAGCAACATGGAGCATGGGGCACCATGGCGAGGTGTTCGGGGTGACGGCCCCGGAAGCCTACGTGCCCCACATGATGGACCAAGGGTACGCAGCAGAGGACGACCCGGGCTCATTCATTGGAGAAGATTGGGGAAAGGGGCCGCTAGGAGTCGAGGCCTTCCAAGAACCAACGGAGAACCACAATGATCGCACCGACAACAGCAACTACAGGGTACCGCTAATCTCTCAAAAGCAGGCTTATGCTAACCATGGGTTGCAGATGAATCAGGTGGCAGCGTCGATCGACGACCCTGGAGTGGCGGCACCCGTTCCAACAAGGGAGACACGTTGGGGGCCGCCGGGAGGGAGCCAGGAGCAAGGCCCCTCCCCAAGGCACGCGAAACCAGGGGACACCCGGAGGTAGGCCCTCTTCCGGGGTGGCCTCCACAACCCTTCCCCCGGCAGAGGACCCGTGGTCACCGAGGGAACCACTGGGGTCCCCTTTCCCTCTTTTGTGTCGTCCTGGTGACAGGTCGGCTCAAAAGAGGTCAAGGGTGGCGCAAGGTGGGGCCCTCGTCTGGCGATATGAAGCAAGGCCGGTACCTGTGAAGAAGGCCCGGTGCCTGTGAAGCTCGCCGCCCGTGACACTCTCACGTAATAATGAGTTGGGGTTGTACACGCCATGGAGACTCAGGAGCGCCAGCCTCAGGCCCTAGGGCTCCCTCCCACGCCTAGTGGCAGCACTTAGTTCCGCGCTAGTGAGAAGACTTGAAGACCCAAAGACTAGACTAGGCGCCGGACGCGGCCTTTTGCTTTGGATCTCTCTTTCTATGGCTTTGCTTTCTGGATCTGGACTTAAGTTGAAGCTAATTTTTTATCGATGCGCATGGGGGGTGCCTTTTCTCATTCAGCCGTTTCTTGCCTTCTGGATCTCGTTTGGTTTGGGACTCTTGCCCATCGCCTTTTCCTCACAAAGCTCCTCGAGAGCCGGACCGCACAAAGCACGCGCTAGCACCACGCCAGGTGCTCACCTCTTACGGGCCCCCCCTCAAACGGAGCGATAAGCTCCGCAGGATTCTTAGGAACTCATCGCCTCACGACCCAGCCCTAAGCTGACGCTGACTAAGGTAAACCACATCGGGGAGCTCACCCCCATCTTCATGAGCTCACAAGGACATATACCCATATCACATGGGAAAGTAAAAAATGCAATTTGCTTACACGAGGGGCTCCCCCTCTCAAAATGCTCCTACAAGTCTTCCAAGGGCTACGCTCGAGTTTTGCGTACAGGATGAAACAACAAGCAAACATGGGATCAGCCAGAGATATCATTCGCTACATCACCCGCGGACGCGTCACTCGCGTCGTCATCATCTTCGTCGGAATCGCCGCCGCCGTGGGCGACGCCCCCATCACCGTCATCGACCACGTCACCTTCATTGGCGACGACCACAACCGCGTCATCCTTCGAGGTGAAGGCCCTGACCAACGCGTCGACATGGTCCTCTACCCAACACGCCAGGTCACCCCGGACGGCCATGGGTACGGGGGCAATGGCAGCGTCGAATTCGAAGTTGGGGTCGGCATTCAGAAGATGGCTGGAGACACGGGAGAAGGCGCGCTGAAGCAGGCCACGACCCCTCTCTTCCACAAGCTGCCGAGCTCTGGCAGATTGAGCCTCCAGGCGCGTCACCACCTCGGTGAAGAAGATCAGGTGGCTGGCGTAGTCATTTGAGTGAGGGGCCGGGGCGTTCTCGTCGCTGATGTAACCCAGGGTGGTGTTGGCCCTGTTCCAAAGGTCTTGAAGCATAGGGGCATGCTTGTGCTCCAGCGTTCGGCGCTGGAGCATTTCCTCCCTATTTTGCCGAGCGATGGCATCGGCATCGTCAACTGTCTCTGGAGGGAAAGTAGCTCAGTGTGGGCGGAGGCCAAGTACGCCTGCGCCATAACCAAGGCGGCGGCTGTGGCTTCCACACGCCTCTCGGCCTCGTCCAACCTGGGTCTGAGGGCGGCGGCCCTGCCCGCACCCTCCAGCCCGGTGAGCTTCAGCTTCAAGTTGTACCTGCCCTCCAGATCTGCGTGAACCTGGGCCACCCGGCGATTGATCTCCTCCTCGACTCCGGCTTCGCGGGCCCCGGCGGCATCTTCTGCTTGCACGACTTGTCGCTCCCTCGTCTCCAGTCGCTTGAGCTCGAGGCTGCGCTCCACGGCTTCCAGAGCCAGCGTTTCCTCGCGCTGCCGGACCTCCTCTTCCTCCGCAGGCGTCCCCCTCAGCGATGCAAGAGCGGCCCCACGCGCCTCTACCTGCTGCTCAAGGGATGCGCTCCAGGCCTGATGCTCCCACGCGCGCTCCTCCGCGGCCTCGCAGCGGCGATCAGCCTCGTGAGCGTCTTCCGAAGCTCGCGAGCGGGCCTCATTGGCAATCTTGAGGGACGCCTCGACCTTCGCGTTCTCGAGGTCGCACTGATAGCGACCAAGGTTGATGGCGACTCGCAGCTTGCGCCGCTCCTCCACCAACCGAAGACCTTCAGCCTCAAGACGCGAGTCGACACCATCAAGCTATTTACCAAGGCGGTTCATCTCTCCCATCGCCTCCTAGAAGAGCTTGTGGCGGACTACTTTGCACCCGCGCCCGAGCTCGAATGCTCGACCCACCTGATACGTCTCCGTCGTATCTACTTTTCCAAACACTTTTTCCCTTGTTTTGGACTCTAACTTGTATGATTTGAATGGAACTAACCCGGACTGACGCGGTTTTCAGCAGAATTGCCATGATGTTGTTTTATGTGCAGAAAACAAAAGTTCTTGGAATGACCTGAAACTCCACAGAATATCTTACAATAAATAATAAAAAATCCTCGCCAAAGATGAAGACCAGGGGGCCCACACCCTTCTCACGAGGGCGCACCCCCTACCTCGT
>NC_041386.1:457686355-457802675 GCF_002162155.2 Triticum dicoccoides | reverse complement strand
CTCCAACTCCAACTCCAACTCTATATAACTGCTTTCGGGGAGAAAAAAATCAAAGAGAAGAAATCATCGCGTTTTACGTTACGGAGCCGCCGCCAAGCCCTAAAACCTATCGAGAGGGCTGATCTGGAGTCCGTTCGGGGCTCCGGAGAGGGGGATTCGTCGTCGTCGTCATCATCAACCATCCTCCATCACCAATTTCATGATGCTCACCGCCGTGCATGAGTAATTCCATCGTAGGCTTGCTAGACGGTGATGGGTTGGATGAGATTCACCATGTAATCGAGTTAGTTTTGTTAGGGTTTGATCCCCAGTATCCACTATGTTCTGAGATTGATGTTGCTATGACTTTGCTATGCTTAATGCTTGTCACTAGAGCCTGAGTGCCATGATTTCAGATCTGAACCTATTATGTTTTCATCAATATATTAGAATTCTAGATCCTATGTTGCAAGTCTATAGTCACCTATTATGTGTTATGATCCGTTAACCCCGAAGTGACAATAATCGGGATACTTACCGGTGATGGCCGTAATTTGAGGAGTTCATGTATTCACTATGCGCTAATGCTTTGTTCCGGTTCTCTATTAAAAGGAGGCCTTAATATCCCTTAGTTTCCATTAGGACCCCACTGCCACGGGAGGGTAGGACAAAAGATGTCATGCAAGTTCTTTTCCATAAGCACGGATGACTATATTCGGAATACATGCCAACATTACATTGATGAATTGGAGCTAGTTCTGTGTCACCCTATGTTATGAGTGTTACATGATGAGCCGCATCCGGCATAATTATCCATCATTGATCCAATGCCTACGAGCTTTCCATATACTGGTTTACGCTTATTTACTTTCCCGTTGCTATTGTTACAATCACTACAAAATACCAAAAATATCACTTTGCTTTCATTACTCTTTTGTTACTGTTACCATCACTATCATATTACTTTGCTACCAAACACTTTGCTGCAGATACTAAGTTTCCAGGTGTGGTTGAATTGACAACTCAGCTGCTAATACTTGAGAATATTCTTTGGCTCCCCTTGTGTCGAATCAATAAATTTGGGTTGAATACTCTACCCTCGAAAGTTGTTGCGATCCACTATATTTGTGGGTTATCAAGACTAATTTCTGGCGCCGTTGCCGGGGAGCATAGCTCTATTCTTTGAGTCACTTGGGATTTATATCTGCTGGACACTATGAAGAATTTGAAAGATGCTAAGACAACAATTTATCCCTCAACTATGAGGGGAGGTAAGGAACTGCCATCTAGCTCTGCACTTGATTCACCTTCTGTTATGAGTAAGCTTGCGACACCTAAACCTGCTTCTGCTATTCGTTCTGATATGTCGCATGTTATTGATGATGCTACTTCTGCTATACATGATACTTATGATGAAACTACCTCTATGCCTGATACTACTATGCCACTTAGTGATTTTCTCGAGGAACGACTTGCTAGGGCTAGAGAGATTGAAAATATTGAATCTGATTATGAAGATGAAAGTGATGATGAATAATCACTTGTTATTCCTGAGGGTTATTTATTTGATCAAGATGCTTCTTTAGCTATTTTAGCTTGCAAAGATAGATATGAACTCAAAAGGTTATTAGCTAAATGGAATAAGCAATCTCTAAATGCTAGGATGAGACCTGACCCTGCTTTTGCTACTTCACCTATTTGTGTTGTTGATAAGGATTATGAATTCTCTGTTGATCCCGATATAATTACTTTGGTTGAATCAGATCCTTTTTATGGCTATGAATCTGAAACTGTTGTAGCACATCTTACTAAATTAAATGATATAGCCACCCTGTTCACTAATGATGAGAGATCTCGCTACTTTTATATCCTTAAAATATTTCCGTTCTCATTAAAGGGTGATGCTAAGATATGGTTTAATTCTCTTGATCCTGGTTGTGTGCGTATTCCCCAGGATATGATTTATTACTTCTCGGCTAAATATTTCCCTGCTCATAAGAAACAAGCTGCTTTAAAGGAAATATACAACTTTGTGCAAATTAAAGAAGAGAGACTCCCACAAGCTTGGGGGAGGCTTCTCAAGTTACTTAATGCTTTGCCTGATCATCCTCTTAAGAAAAATAAAATACTTCATATCTTTTATAATGGACTAACTGATGCTTCTAGAGATTACCTGGATAGTTGTGTTGGTTCTCTTTTTAGGGAAAGAACACCGAATGAAGCTAAAATCTTATTGAATAATATGTTGACAAATGAAAATAGTTGGACACCTCCGGAGCCAGCTCCTGCTCCAATTAACGATCCTATTCCTAAACAAACTTTGAAGAAGAGAGGTATTCTATTTCTCAGTCCCGAAGATATGCAAGAGGCAAAGAAATCTATGAAATAAAAAGGTATTAAAGCTGAAGATGTTAAGAATTTACCTCCTATTGAAGAAATACATGGTCTTAATTTACCGCCTGTTGAAGAAACATATGATCTTAATCCTTTATTTATTGAAGAACCTCCAGACCTCGATAACCCGACACAGGTAGTAAAGGTAAATTCTCTTTATAGATATGATAAAGCTGAAATCCCTCCTGCTAAAATTGCTAGTCAATGCTTGGATGAGTTTGATAATTTTATGTTTAAGCAAGAAGACTTCAATGCTTATTTTGGTAGACAATTAAAACAAGATGCTGATATGATTAAATACTTGGGTGATTATATGGCTAATATTAGAGGTGAACTTAAACTTGTTGGCGAACATGCTTCTATGGTTACCACTCAAGTAGAACAAGTACTTAAAGCTCAAAAAGAATTGCTCAATGAGATGAATAGTAAGAAAAATGATTATGTTGTTAAAGTGGCTACTAGAAGTGATAGAATGACTCAGGAACCTTTGTATCCTGAAGGCCACCCTAAGAGAATTCAGCAAGATTCTCAGAGAAATAATATTGATGCACCTAGTTCTTCTAAAAAGAAGAAAAAGAAAAATGATAGAACTGTGCAAACTTCTAGTGAACCTATTGCTGAACCACCTGATAATTCAAATGATATTTATATTTCTGATGCTGAAACTCAATCTGGTAATGAACATGAACCTAATGAAAATGTTAATGATGATGTTCATAATAATGCTCAACCTAGTAATGATAATGATGTAGAAATTGAACCTGCTGTTGATCTTGATAACCCACAATCAAAGAATCAACGTTATGATAATAAAGATTTTGTTGCTAGGAAACATGGTAAAGAAAGAGAACCTTGGGTTCAGAAACCCATGCCTTTTCCTCCCAAACCATCCAAGAAAAAGGATGATTAGGATTTTGAGCGCTTTGCTGAAATGATTAGACCTATCTTTTTACGTATGCGATTAACTGATATACTCAAAACAAATCCTTATGCTAAGTACATGAAAGATATTATTACAAATAAAAGAAAGATACCGGCAGCTGAAATTTCCACCATGCTTGCTAATTATACTTTTAAGGGTGGAATACCAAAGAAACTTGGAGATCCAGGATTACCTACTATACCATGCTCCATTAAAAGAAACTATGTTAAAACTGCTTTATGTGATCTTGGAACCGGTGTTAGTGTTGTGCCTCTCTCTTTATATCATAGACTTGACTTGAATAAGTTGACACCTACTGAAATATCTTTGCAAATGGCTAATAAATCAACTGCTATACCTGTCGGTATTTGTGAGGACGTGCCTATTGTGGTTGCAAACGTTACTATTTTAACGGACTTTGTTATTCTTGATATTCCTGAGGACGATAATATGTCTATTATTCTTGGAAGACCTTTTCTTAATACTGCAGGGGCTGTTATTGATTGCAACAAAGGCAATGTCACTTTTCATGTTAATGGTAATGAGCATACGGTACACTTTCCGAGGAAGCAACCTCAAGTTCATAGTATCAATTCTATTGGAAAAATTCCCTCGATTATATTTGGAGGTTTTGAATTTCCTCTTCCTACTGTCAAGAAGAAATATGATATACTTATTATTGGGGATGTGCATATCCCCGTTGAGGTAACCTAGTGTTATTCGAAATTTCTCCGGTTTCATGTTAATTGGAATGAGTTTGTTAACAAGACTTGATCAACCTTGTTAGTGGATTCCATTTGACGAACATGAGATGGATGAAACTAGAAGCACAACCTTCTGTACCCCACTTTTACTTTCTGTTATTTATTTGAAATAAAATAAAAATAAATATTTGTCTGTCTATTATCTGATTATCCGTGCAATATAAAAATACCTCGAAAATAGAAGTTCTCCAAATGCCCTGAAAATTAAATATGATTTTTATAGAATATTTGAGGATTTATGGAACAAAGAACACACCAGGGGGCCAACCATCTTGCCACGAGGGTGGAGGGCGCACCCACCCCCCTAGGGCGCGCCCCCTGCCTCGTGGGCCCATGGTGGCCCTCCTCCACTTATTCTTTCAGTCACACACTTCATCTTCCTCCCCCAAACACGAAAAACCAGCTCAAACCCGAGTCCAAGCTCGTTTTAGTACCATTTTCGATCTCCTTGCTCAAAGCACCTCTCACAAAACTGCTTGGGGAGATTGTTCCTTGGTATGTGACTCCTCCATTGGTCCAATTAGTTTTTTGTTCTAGTGCTTTATTCATTGCAAATTTTTGCTGCTTAGGTGACCCTGTTCTTGAGCTTGCATGTCAAATCTATATGGTCAAAAGTAGTTTTGATGCATGATATAGGCCCTAGGCACTTGTAGGAGTAGTTGCTATCAATATTATTGCATTTGGTTTACTTTTATTTTGAAGTTACTAAAAAAATCAGAATTTTTCAGAGGAAGAAATATGCTTAGGAAAATGTTCCAAGGTGGTTCTTCAAAGAAGCAAGGACCCAGGCTTGCAATGCGTGATGCTGACGAAGAGGCACCAAGAGACGCTCTAGTGTGTCCTTGTGAGTGGCCTTCTAAAAATTTTATGGATCGAGCGGGAATTAAAGAAGAATTTAACACATATTTGCAAAATGCCGATCTGGAGGACTTTGAGGCAGACAAATCCCCCAGTATCATGAGCTCACAAGCTCTTTTGTGAGGACGTTTGAGTATTCATCTTCGTGTAATTCTCCTTCAGTCATGTTTGATCTTTATGACAAATCTTATACCATGGACTTAGAGGATTTCACTTTTGCTTGCAAACTTCCACAATGGGGTAGTGTTAGGGATCCCCCTAAATCTGAATTTAGAAACTTTCTTGCTAGTATAACTGTAGGGGAATCTAGAGATATAACGCAAGCTACCATAGGGAGCATTCACTTTCCATGCTTGTAGTATTAATTAAAAAGAAAACCCAAAAATATTTCATGTTTTTCTTTTGCTTATTGGGAGCTTTCCCGTGTAAATAGTTTTATTTCTTTTCTTTTCTTTGGGGGTCAGTAGGAGAAGACCATGATTAAATTTTTGAAGTGGCTCTTATATGCTTTATTGTTGATTTAACCAAGAGTCCATATTGCTTTGTCTTCTCCTGTTTATTGAATGCTCGCAGATTCCAGCTTAGTCCAATGCACGTGCACTCTTATTATTATTCACATCGTTCGGTCATGCAAGTGAAAGGCAATTATGATGATATATGATGGACTGACTGAGATGAGACAAGCTGGTACGAAGTCGACCTCTTTTGTTTTTGTAAATATGATGAGTTCATCGTTCTTGATTCAGCTTGTTATGAATAAACATGTTTGCAATGACAATTAGAGATCATAGTTGTTTGTGCCATGCTTGATTAGCTATGAGTTATAATGGTTTACCTTGCATGCCAACATGCTATTAAAATGGTTATGATGTGGTATGATAGGGTGGTATCCTCCTCTGAATGATTTAAGTGACTTGACTTGGCGCATGTTCACGCATGTAGTTGAAACAAATCAACATAGCCTTCACGATATTTATGTTCATGGTGGATTATATCCTACTCATGCTTTCATTCAATGTTTATTAATTTTAATGCATGTACATGGCTGTTGTCGCTCTCTAGTTGGTCGCTTCCCAGTCTTTTCTAGCCTACACCTGTACTAAGCGGGAATACTGCTTGTGCATCCAAACTCCTTAAACCCCAAGTTACCACATGAGTCCACTATACCTTCCTATATGCGGTATCTACCTGCCGTTCCAAGTAAATTTGTATGTGCCAAACTCTAAACCTTCAAATAATCATCCTGTTTTGTATGCTCGAATAGCTCATGTATCAACTAGGGTTGTCTGTATATCTTCCATGTTAGGCGGGTTATTCTCAAGAGGAGTGGACTCTGCTCCTCACTCACGAGATAAAGGGTTGGTCACCGGGATGCCCAGTCCCATGCTTTATGCAAACTAAATCAAAATAATTGCAAACAAAACTCCCCCTGGGACCTGATGTATGTTGGAGGCACTCGTTGTTTCGAGCAAGCCATGGATTGATGTTTGTTGGTGGAGGGGGAGTATAAACTTTACCATTCTATTTGGGAACCGCCTATAATGTGTGTAGCATGGAAGATATCGCCATCTCTTGGTTGTTATGTTGACAATGAAAGTATACCGCTCAAAATATTATTCACCTCTATTTCAAAACCAAGCTCTGGCACCTCTACAAATCCTTGCTTCCCTCTACGAAGGGCCTATCTATTTACTTTTATGTTGAGTCATCACCCTCTTATTAAAAAGCACTAGTTTGAGAGCGCAGCTGTCATTTGCATTCATTACTGTTAGTTTACATTGGGTGTGACTATGATTGGATCTCTTTTACCATGAATTACAATGTCTAGTCAGTCCTTGATCTTTAAAGGTGCTCTGCATTTATGTTTTGCGGTCTCAGAAAGGGCTAGAGAGATACCATCTTGTTATATCATATTATGATTGTTTTGAGAAAGTGTTGTCATCCGAGATTTATTATTAGGGCTTGCTAGTTGATTATGCTATTGATATGGGTAATCATGAGACCTGAGAATTATTGCAAATGTGGTTAGTTATAATCTTTGCTGAAAACTTGAATGCTAGCTTGTCATATTTATAACAACAAGAGCAAACAGAGTTTGTAAAAGTTTTTTCTTTATTTCTTTCAGTTTGTCAACTGAATTGCTTGAGGACAAGCAAGGGTTTAAGCTTGGGGGAGTTGATACGTCTCCGTCGTATCTACTTTTCCAAACACTTTTTCCCTTGTTTTGGACTCTAACTTGTATGATTCAAATGGAACTAACCCGGACTGACGCTGTTTTCAGCAGAATTGCCATGATGTTATTTTATGTGTAGAAAACAAAAGTTCTCGGAATGACATGAAACTCCACGGAATATCTTACAATAAACAATAAAAAATCCTCGCTAAAGATGAAGACCAGGGGGCCCACACCCTCCTCACGAGGGTGGGGGGCGCCCGCCCCCCTAGGGTGCGCCCCTACCTCGTGGGCCCCCTAGAGACCCCCCGACTCCAACTCCAACTCTATATAACTGCTTTAGGGGAGAAAAAAATCAGAGGGAAGAAATCATCGCGTTTTATGATACGGAGCCGCCGCCAAGCCCTAAAACCTCTCGGGAGGGCTGATCTGGAGTCCGTTCGGGGCTCCGAAGAGGGGGATTCGTCGCCGTCGTCATCATCAACCATCCTCCATCACCAATTTCATGATGATCACCGCCGTGCGTGACTAATTCTAGCGTAGCCTTGCTGGACGGTGATGGGTTGGATGAGATTCACCATGTAATCGAGTTAGTTTTGTTAGGGTTTGATCCCTAGTATCCACTATGTTCTGAGATTGATGTTGCTATGACTTTGCTATGCTTAATGCTTGTCACTAGGGCCCGAGTGCCATGATTTCAGATCTGAACCTATTATGTTTTCATCAATATATGAGAATTCTAGATCCTATCTTGCAAGTCTATAGTCACCTATTATGTGTTATGATCCGTTAACCCCGAAGTGACAATAATCGGGATACTTAGCGGTGATGACCGTAATTTGAGGAATTCATGTATTCACTATGTGCTAATGCTTTGTTCCGGTTCTCTATTAAAAGGAGGCCTTAATATCCCTTAGTTTCCATTAGGACCCCACTGCCACGGGAGGGTAGGACAAAAGATGTCATGCAAGTTCTTTTCCATAAGCACGTATGACTATATTCCGAATACATGCCTACATTACATTGATGAATTGGAGCTAGTTTTGTGTCACCCTATGTTATGACTGTTACATGATGAACCGCATCCGGCATAATTATCCATCATTGATCCAATGCCTACGAGCTTTCCATATATTGGTTTACGCTTATTTACTTTCCCGTTGCTATTGTTACAATCAGTACAAAATACCAAAAATATTACTTTGCTTTCATTACTCTTTTGTTACCGTTACCATCACTATCATATTACTTTGCTACTAAACACTTTGCTGCAGATACTAAGTTTCCAGGTGTGGTTGAATTGACAACTCAGCTGCTAATACTTGAGAAAATTCTTTGGCTCCCCTTGTGTCGAATCAATAAATTTGGGTTGAATACTCTACCCTCAAAAGCTGTTGCGATGCCCTATACTTGTGGGTTATCACCACCTCATCCTCCACCTCGGGGGCTGCGGGTGGAGCATCAAGTGGCGTGCCACCTCCCGGTTGGGGGCTGGCACGGTCCCAGGCGCCAGCCGACCCTCGCGAGGGGCCCGAACCGAACAAGGCCCGCTGCTTGAAGAAGACCCCAGGATCGAGGCCAGCCAGCTGCCGACTGTGACCAAGGGAGGAGCACTTGGCACGCCTGCTGCGCTCTGAGCAAGGCTGCAAAGAAAGGGCGGCGAAGTCGCAACCTTGGGGCGCCTTGACGATGGACCAACTCCCATGGCTGACCCCACGCCGTGGGCAGCGCCCGAGCCTGTAACGCTGGAGCTTGGCGGGTGTGACGGGACGAGAGGGAGCTGCTTCTCTAGAGATTTCACGGCCTTAGCAGAAGGGGTCCAGAGGGGACGGTCGTCAGGAAAGGAAGGCGGCACATAGAAGATCACCAAGATAAGGTACTTACTCATCGACGGCGATGTACTTTCGCCGCTTCAACGGCCCGAAGATACCGCTGCCGCTCGGAGATCACTTCCTCTTGCGGAGCTCCTCGAAGTCAACACAAAGGCAACCGAAGCGCTGGACGTGACGGCCGGTGCGCGGCGGAGCTGAAGAAGACCCAAGAGGGATGGCCTCAGGGGAGCCCGGCTGAGCCGAACAGCCCAGCTCCTTCCCACTGCGACCTCCCAAGGCTCCAGGAGCCTCAGCCTCGGGAGCCGCATGCCGCATCTCCTCGGCAACCGACGCCTCAGGAGGGGGGTCACAGGCTCCCGAGGATGACGCCCCTGGATCACCACACGACATGTGCTCCTCAGCACCCGAGCCGCTGGCCCCCGTCGCGGCTCGCTCCCCTGCATCGTCACCTGGGGCGAGCCCGGCACCAGCGACGAAGAAGGGGACCACGATGAGGGGGTTCTCACGAGGCCCCACCAAGCCGACTGGGCGCAGCCCCCACTCATCAAAGGAAGGCATGTTCGCAGCAAATGTGGCTTTGTTCTCGCAGCGGTACAACATGCAGCTGTTCCTGGGCATCACGTCTGGCAGAGGGACACCTGATAGGACCGTGAGCACTGTCTGCTGCGCAGCGAGAGGAAGCCCGTCCTCCTAAAACCTCACGTTGTCGTGCCTGTCGAGCAAGCCCCACATTAGGCGCAGTCATGCCAAGGTCCATACGGGGGCAAGAGCTACTCAACGCATGACGAACTCCCTCACCACCATGGGCGCAGTCATGCCAAGGTCCTTCAACCACCTTAGCCTGGCCCAGACAGGGGCAAGGAAGGGGCTCGTGAGCTTCTGATGACCCCAGCCGGAGTTTGGAATAGCAGGCCCTGCTGGAGCTTGGAGCAGAGGGTTGAGCATGCCTGCGTCAACAAACACCCATCACGTACGGAACTCGCTCGTGGATGAAGGGAGCTCGAAGTCGATCCCCATGCTTGCCGTCGCAGCCATGGCCTGGAAACCCGCGCACCCTGAGTTCTGCCGGGGACCGGTGAGATGCAGCGAGAAGAAGTGGCGGAGGAGTGCCACACAGGGGGTGATGCCCACCATGGCCTCGCACATGAAGGCGAAGACGGCGAGAAGGGTCACAGCCTGAGGATCAAGATGGAGCATGTGGATCTGATAGTGCTCGAGCACCGCGTTGAAGAAGGCGGAGAAGGGAGGAAGCAGGCCGGCCCAGAGGGCATCGATGAAGATTGGGACCTTGGTAACTACACGAGCCATGCTGCTGCGAGACGCGGGCCAAGCCGGCGTCTCTCCCCACTCATTGAAACTGGAGGTGAGCATGGGGCGCACCTTGTCCATGGCCTCATCATTGAGCACAAGAGGCCGGCCGAGCGCCGGCTCGAAGGATGGAGGCGCAGTCGGCGAGGACAGAGGTTTCTTCCCTTTCTTTGTTTGTTTCAGCGCCATGGCGGTGAAGCGGGCGAAGCACAGGTCGGACTAAGAAGGTGGAGCAGGGCGTCGAGGCAGCAGGGAGATTGGAAGAGCCGGGCGTGGCAGAAGAAGAATAACTGTGTAAGAGGCGGGGCCGCATAACCAGGCGGATTCAAGGGCAGCGTGGGGAAGCAGAGACGCCCGCATCCAATCAACCGCCATGCGTCAATCGAGGCCGCAAGATTTTGGGGCCCGCGGTGCTCCGAACTTGGATGGTTTCACCGCGAAGCCAAGCCCGAGCGCACCTTGGGTCCGGGGGCTACTGTCGGTGTCCTGGGAACGGGGGTCCCCAGACTTGCCTGCCTGCGGCCCGCGGCGTGGCTGAGCCTGCAGGCCGTACGGCCCATCTTCACCAACAAAGCATCCAAGACCCTCGCGAGGGTCCAAGCCTCGCAAGGCGGACGACGCAAGACCTCCTCGGGAGTGGCCTAGCCGGAGAGGCTCATGAGGAGTGGAGATATCAAGGCGGGGCAAACCTCACGAGACCCTCGTGACGTGAGCCATGACACATGACACCAGGCGGGTGCCAGCACGCGCAGCGTCCTTGTTTCCTCTTTGGTGCTAAGGAGGCAAGCGCAGGCGAGGAAGTACCGAGGCATCATGCAAAGGTTGCCATATTGGTGCAACGAGACCAAGACCAGGAGGACGGCAAGACGGAGGTCATCGTGGAGCCCAAGACAGCGTCACCACCAGAGCCTTTGGCAGGCGAAGACCACTTTTGTCAGGATAGCTTGTACTAGCTGTCCCCTTCAAATTAGCCCGCCATTGTTGGCTCCCTTCCTGCTTGATATTTGGGAAGAGGATCAGGGCCTATATAAGTAGGACTAGCCACCACCTTAGGAGAGGGGGGTCATACAGAGGACAGAGGACGGATCATTTAGACCACCCACCCACACACACAAGCTCACCGAGCTCAAGAACACCTCAACCTCAGGAGGATGTTCTTCCCTTGTACTGTTCATCATGAGCCCTAGAGGCAATCCACCACCACCACACTGAGTAGGGTATTACACCACAATGATGGCCCGAACCATTATAAACCTCGTGTCTTTCTGTGTTGCGAGTTCGTCGAGTTCGTCCGCGAAATCTTAGCGAGCTAGAGCGTAGATCGGTGGGAGGAAAAGACTTCGTGCGCACCCCAGTGTTCGAACCTTAAGGGTTTGCCAGAACCCCACATCCGACACCTACTAAGTTTGCGGGGATGGAGGGCTTTGTGAACTTAGTCAATATATGAACGATTCTAGCTCTAGTGACCATACGATGTCCATCCAATAACCGTAGTGCTTCTTCAACCTCTGGTCTTCTTGCTCCAGCCGCCCAAACCAGCGCCGGTCATGCTACGTGCTCCTGCCTCCCGTGGCCGGCTGTGATGCCGCAGAGGCCTCACCGCCCCCTACTACTCCCACCGCTGGCCAGGCCATCCCTCTACTCACCCACACCCCCTGCTATTCTAAGGCGACGACAGCCTCACGCCGCAGCCGAACCAGTGAACCCTCGTACTCCTCTTCGTGTGGGAATCCACTGCCGCGTCTTCCCTGGCTACGTGCCATCCCTTTCCTAGGCCTCACCATCGTCCACCGCCTTGGTGCTCTCGGGGCGGTGTGGTCAATGTGGTCAACAACCGACTTCCATTGGAAGAGTACTGTACGTGGAGAGGCTGACAGCTGGGTCCGCGGCAGCCGCAAGGAAGCGCCTCCTTATTACGCGGAAAATAATTATTCCTACACCTGACAACGGGGACCCACCAGATGGGCCACCGTATTTCACGAAAAAAAAAACGTTTCCCTCCTGACTGCTGGGAACTACCAGCTACATCTTCGCACACAAGGAAGTGCGTCCGGGCAAAAAAATGATTCGCCCCCTGACTGCTGGGACCCACCAACTATATCTTCACACGCAAGGAAGTGCCTGACAGTCGGGACCCACCTAGTCGAAGCGTACGTAGCATTGTCATTCTGGTCGCAAACGTGTGCATACATACCGGTCGATGTAGAGCGCGCACGTGTCGTAGTAGAGGCACGCATGTAGCATGTATGCGTACGTACAACGGCCAGTGTGCAAGAAAGAAAATACGGACACGTACGTACATACGGGTGGGGTCTCAAATGCCTACTCGTGCGTACGTACGGCCAGGGCTCGTGTGCATGGCTGGGTCAGAACGGAGAAACAACGTCGTCGTCGTGTTCATGGGGAGCTAACCGGCTGGGTCGGAACGGAATGCATCGTCGTGTTCATCGGGAGGGCTTGGACGGAATAGCCGATGGAAACGAGGCCTGGCGTACCGCAGAACGGAGGGAACGGCCTTGTGTTCGACCGGCCATGTTCGGAACGGGATCCTGTTCATCAGGAGGGGTCTGGCGTACCGCAAAACGGAGGAAACAGACCTCCTACGGTCAAAATGGGGGTCCTATTGATCGGGAGGGGTGTGGCGTACCGCAAAACGGAGGAAACGGACTTGTGTTGGAGCGCTACGGTCAAAACGGGGGTCCTATTCATTGGGAGGGGTGTGGTGTACCGCAAAACGGGACTCCACAGGTTACTGTTCATCTCCACCGTCGACCCCCTCCAGCCTCCACGGGCTACTGTTCATCCACTGTCGACCTCCTCCAGCCTCCACCTACGACTGTTCATCCACGGGCTCCTGTTCATCCAGCCTCCACTACGGCTACTCCACCGGCTACTGTTCAACCAGCCCTCTCCACGGGCTCCTGTTCAACCACCCCTCCACGGGCTTTTGTTCATCCAGCCCTCCACCGTCTACTATTCATCCAGCCCTCCACTGGGTGGTCCTATTCATCCAGCCATCCACGGGGTCCTATTCATCCAGCCCTAACCGGCTCGATCAATCGGGGTCCTGTTCATCCAGAGGCAACACCATGGGGTCCTGTTCATCCACCCCCACCAGGAACTGTTCATCCAAACCCCCCAACAACGCTCACTGTTCATCCAGAGGCAGCATCGATCGGCTTCAGTTAGCAGCAGTAGCGAAGGAATTGCTTGATTGGATTCAGTTAACAGCCATCGATCGATTGCTCGGTGTCGGTGTCAAAACCGGTGGATCTCGGGTAGGGGGTCCCGAACTGTGTGTCTAGGCCGGATGGTAACAGGAGGCAAGGGACTGTTTTACCCAGGTTCGGGCCCTCTTGATGGAGGTAAAACCCTACGTCCTGCTTGATTAATATTGATGATATGGGTAGTACAAGAGTAGATCTACCACGAGATGGGAGAGGCTAAACCCTAGAAGCTAGCCTATGGTATGATTGTTGTTCTGTATGTTGTCCTACGGACTAAAACCCTCCGGTTTATATAGACACCGGAGAGGGTTAGGGTTACACAAAGTCGGTTACAATGGTAGGAGATCCGCATATCCGTATCGCCAAGCTTGCCTTCCACGCCAAGGAAAGTCCCTTCCGGACACAGGATGAAGTCTTCAATCTTGTATCTTCATAGTCCAGGAGTCCGGCTAAAGGTATAGTCCGGCCATCCGGACACCCCCTAATCCAGGACTCCCTCACTCGGGTTCAATAACGCGTAGCCTGCAGTACAATCGCTCGGGTTCAGTAGGCGAACGCCTCGCTCGGGTTCAGTTAGAGCCGAACGCCACGCACCCATGTGCGTGCGTGTACGAGAGAAATGCGCATCGCTCGGCCCTGACCACCCACCGTAACCGAGAACACCTCAATATTTTCCTCGCCCTCGCTTCTACCACGGTTTTTTTCGTCATGGACAGCCCAAAGAATGTCATGCAGCTGCGTCTCCGGCCCGCCCAGGACAAAAAGCCTATTTTCTATCATGATTTTTTGTCATAGAAGTAGGAGCCCACCACATCTATGATGACACCAGGTTTTGTCACAATTATCATCATAGAAGTGTCATAAGTATGACAGAAAAAAATTCGTTCGGCCCAAAATGTCACGGATGTGTCTTTTTTTTGTAGTGTGACGCGTCCAACCGTGGGCCCGCGGGGTCAAAGTTGTGCATTGGAATTTTGAACATCACAGACCACCCTTTTCACTCATATATATTTGGGCCACATGTTGGTGTGGCTGTCTTTTGACCCTCTCTAACATTATTTTTTGCTGCACAGACTCTGATGACCCTCAATGGACACGGGGTAAAATATCTTAACCGTGTGCGATACAAGTGCAATGTGAATCACCACGACCGTGCAGGCGCAATCAAATTAAGGTGGAGGTACTGGCTCAACCGTGTGCAATGTAACTGTGCGGGAATCACCACGACCGCGCAAGCGCGAGCAAATTAAGGTGGAGGTACTGGCTCAACTGTGTGCGATGCAAGTGCACTGGAATCACCACGAGCATGCAAGCGCGAGCAAAGGGTGGAGGTACTGGCTAAACCGTGTGCGATGCAAGTGCGCTGAAATCACCACGACCGCGCAAGTGCGAGCAAAGAGTGGAGGTACCGCCTTAACCGTGTGTAATGCAAGTGCGTTGTAAAACCACCACTTGTGCAAGCTAAAGTCGGGTAAGTTTATTTGTAAATTAGGACGAACCGTGTGCAATAGACTAGCTAGCTAGAAATATAAAAAACAAACTACCCGCCTTGAGCGTCGCAAAAATCGGCGGATCCGCGCCACTTTTCCTTATTATCGTACATGCATATTGTTATTGGACCGTGCGCGATCTTGGGCACTCCCGCCCTGCATCAATTCCTTTACCCAAATTTTAGTAGCCGCCGTACTTCAACCGTCGCCCAGACTCCTCCAGCACCGACCTTATAGTAAAATTGCAGTAGCCGAGGCATTTGAACCGCCGCCCTCCCTCGTCCACCACCATCTCCACCCACCATTACTAAAATTTTCAGTAGCCGTGGCATATCCTCAAACACCACCATCCCCCCTCCATAGTCCCCCAACCCCTCCCCCCTCGAACCCTAGCTTGCGGCCGCCGCCGGCACCGCCGCCAACCCCTGCCGGTCTGCCCGTTCCTCCCAGCTTAGATAATAAAGTTCAGGTTACCCACCGATTCCCATACCGTCGCCCCACTCCCCTGAGTTTTTAGATGAGGCATGTGGTGTCCCTCCCCGCCAGATCCACATCCCCTGCTCCAGAATGTCGCAGCCTAAGCTCGACCACGTATCCCGGGAAGCCCAATGAGCATTCGGACAAGAAGATGTTTATCATGGCCTCTCCGGCGGACGTTGGCAAGGTGGCCACCGTTCGCCCCGACCTGTTGATCCCGGAGCAACACATCGCCGTGAAAGCTGGCGAAGACGTTGACTATGTTGCCATGCCAAAGGCTTCATCTCAGCGGGCTAGCGTATTACTATATCTCGGGAAAGCTGGCTACGACATCAAGCTCGTCCACACCGACGGCTTCATGCAGGCCATGTCATAGGTAAGTGGTCCATCCCCAACCCCTCTGGTTCAAACACCGTCGATCTCTTTGACGGCCCTGCCGCTGATCTCCTCCGCCAAGCAGTCAAGGATTTGCGAGCTTTATACGCCATCGAGCCCATTTTCTCACTTCTGAAGGACACGTTCTATGGCGGCGGCTTGGGATCCTCAATTGCCAAGTCAGATCTCATCGACCACGACCACAACCTTGAGGATGGCACCCATGAAGGTTCTTCCAAGGTGAAACAGCCCATCTGTGACATCAAAGAGCGCACCATGGGTCTGTGCTCTTCCAACTGGAAGGATCCCATCCATGAAATGTGAGGCAACATTCTATCAGCAAATCTTACCTTTTCTAGCTAGCCAACCTGTACCCTTTGTTGTAGTAGCATTTGCCGTGCGGTGCTTTAACTGTGTCGTGTTTAATTATTTCAGTTAAGGAAAAATGTATTGTTCAATAGGTCTATGTGATGTTTAAGTATGAATTGTCCACTTTAGTTTCACGAATGGCATATTTAGTTGTTTTATAGTGAGTAGATGCCTTGTTTATCTGTATTTGGTTGTTAGGTTGGTTGGAGTGAGCATTTTTCAGTTATCGAGCAGATGCCTTGTTTATCTGTATTTGGTTCTTAGTTTGGTTGCAGTGAGTATTTGTCCAGTTATCAAGCAGATGCCTTGTTTATCTGTATTTGGTTGTTAGGTTGCTTTTTTTAGCATTTGTCCAGTTATCAAGCAGATGCCTTGTTTATCTGTATTTGGTTGTTAGGTTGCCTTTTTTAGCATTTGTCCAATTATCAAGCAGATGCCTTGTTTATCTGTATTTGGTTGTTAGGTTGCTTTTTTTAGCATTTGTTTAATTATCAAGTAGATGCCTTGTTTATCTTTATCTGCTTGTTAGGTTGGTTGCAGTGAGCATTTGTCCAGTTTTCAAGCATATGCCTTGTTTATCTGTATTTGCTTGTTAGGTTGGTTGCAGTGAGACTCTGTCCAGTTTTCAATGGCTATATTTGGTTGTCATACTGGTCATTTATGCCTTGTTTATTTCAGTCATTCACAATGTGGTCTTCATTATGTGCAAGTCAGAACTGTGCCGCTCGACTACATCAGTACCAGTTTAAACGGCTATATTTGGTTCCAATTATTCCTGGTGTAGTTAGCACATGCCCTTTATTCCAGTTTTACACATGTATCCAGTGTGATGTTTAAGCATTACCTATGTTCTATTCATTTTCAACAATACCAGTTCGAATTGCAATATTTGATGGATGTTAAGCCTGCTGTCGGTAACATTGCCTTCCATTTTATATCTGCTTTAACAGCATGCTGAAACCAACACATTCAAGCTATCATTTGGAGATGATGTTGTTTACCTTTGCTATATTTGTTGGATGTTAAGATTGATGTACTTATAATGCCTTTCCACTACTTATGCAGGACAACAACGGGAGTGGCCACCATTTTCTGCCGATGTTAGCTTCATCCCTCGGCTTGTACTACCCCCATTGTTCCATAATGTAGTGCATATAGATCCAGGCCTGGACACTGGTTAGCTTCTAATATTGACTTGTTGCTTGTAGGTACATATGCCCTTGGCAAGGATCCACGCATTGACCCTTTTTGCGTATGGGGCAATGATATATTGATGAACAAGCATCAAGTGAGGAAAGTGATAAGGATTATTAGCAAAAGATACGAACGGTGGCAAGCAAATTATTTGTTTATGCTCTATCCAACACAACAATGAGCTGTAGGATGGTAACTACAAACTCTGCAGCCTTCTCTTTTTACTGCCCATGATGAGTTGTCATACAAAAATGTCTGAATCTTTTTCGTTCCCAGTGGTTCCCGAAGCAGTTCACTCAAGATTACCTTGCAAAGTACATGACTGGTGGACACACAATGAAGGTTAAAGTATTTCATCCAAACTACAATGAGCATCGAGAAGTCTTAATGAAGATAGTGAAGGATGGACGGGCAGCCATCACAAGGGGTTGGCCTAGAGTCGTGCGCGCCTTACGCATGGAGGAGGGCACAATACGGGCATTCCGCTTCACCTTCTCTAGCAACTAGAATGTCTTTCGCCTCTCTCTTTACAGTCACTACAAGAAATATGTCAACTTATGACCTTCTGTCAGTGACCCTCGAAGAATTGGTCATAAATTTATGACCATTTTAGACCAATTGGTCAAAAGCTGTCCAGGGGGCTCCGAACCCTAAACCATTGCGACCATTTTGGTCAGAAAGGTCGTAATTTCCATACACGAAATGGTCACAAAGCAAACAGTGCTAGTCCGCTGCCTTATTTCTAGTTGTTAATGACCAATATAGATGGTCATAGCCTTGTAGATTGTGGTGGGTTGTGATGACTAGGTGCCATCTCATCAGTTTTGCCTATGTGTCATGTCCATGTGGCGGTTTTTGCCCTATGTTGTGAAGCAACCTATATTTCTATCATTCCCAAAATTCCCAAAAAAATCTCATAAATTCTTTGGGGCATATCTTCATCAAATATGTAAAAATCCTTCCTTACCTAGTTCAAAACTAATTCAACAATATTCATTTTCCTATTCTGTTCACAACAACACTTTATGAAGGAAGTGCTATTTATATATTCTTGATTGCCCTTGGAATTTTTGGGCACTCTTTCCTATCCAAATCATTACCGCATGACAAAATTCAGCTCCATTTGCCAAGCAAATCTTCTTCGGCAAATTTCCAAAGTTTTTGTCCACCTAGAAGCATTGTGAAGGAAGTACCTTTTTTATATCTCTAAATGACATGAAATTTATACAGTTCCTTCATATGCCCAAATTATCACCCTCCTCCAAATTGTAGCTCAGTCAAATCATCTATGTGAGCCCAGGTTCAATTTATATTTTATGGCCAAATTGGCACGTTGCAAAGCAAGTGTTATATAGACCCCTCCTATTACCCTCAAACTTTTCGGGCACTCTTCCATACCCAAATCATTGCCACATGATAATATTCAGCTCAATTTTCGTAGTAAATCTTTCTCGGGAAATTTCCAAAGTTTCTACCTCGAGAGAAGCTTTGTGAAGTAAGTACTAGCTAGGGTTACCCAAATGATCCTAAAATTTACCAGCGCATGACCATACCTAAGTAACTTACCTACACAAATTTTGAGCTCATTTCATTCATCCAATCTCTCTCACTAGTTTTCCCAAGTTTCTGTCCATAGAAGAGCATTGTGAAGGAAGTACTACTTTGGCATGTCCAAATGGTATCAATTTTCTACAATGCTTTCCTATGCCCAAATAACCATCCTCCACAAAATTTCAGCTCACTCCATTCATTATTTTGAGCCCAGCTTCAACATTTATATTTTTGTCCAGCGTGGTACTTTGCAAAGCAAGTACCACCTAGGATCCTCCTTTTGATCTCAAAATTTGTGAAGACATTCTCCTTAGTAGATTATCATCCTCAGCCAAAACTCACGCCCATTGGCCATGTGCATTTCCCATACCGCTAATCAAACACTTGGCTGCTAATTCATGTTTGAGCATCGATCGGTCTCCTCGTGAGAATCTTATGTTGTAATTTTCTTCCTAGCACCAACCTGGGGAGTGCCCAACCCACTAGACATGCCTAGGCCGCCCAGAACACATGGCAACATTACGGTCACGCGGTGACCACGCGACGGGCATGCGAGTTTACGTGCTCTAGAGTTTGGGCCCTCGGCCACCGCCCAAATCTCGACGTATTGCCACCAAACCATGTATTTATGATTAAATAGGTCCTTATGTAACTAGAAATGATTTTTGGAAAAAATAAATAGCAAACTATGAGGCAGCTGCAGTTCAAATTTGACCCGCTTCCAACTGAATCGGCGGAAATTTGTCTTTTTCACGAGAGGTGGATCAAAAACTTTTACACCCAACCATTTTGTCAATTATGCATTAAGTATGTCCTAGTATTTTATAAAAATGATTTGGTCCAATTTTGCAACAATTATTTGGTAGTTCTTTCACAAAAAAACCTCCTTTCGGGCACTCGAAAAATGGAAAATGATTTTTTCGTCCAACGAAAATGAAAACTTCCTTAGGCAACATTGTTTGCCATTCCAATATGCACCCTTGTGCACACTATGAGATCATTTGAACAAACTATGCCATGAATGTGGCCATAAGATTGATCATTTGGCTTGAAAGCCATTGATCTCCACACATGATAGCTTGTTTCTGAGAACACTTTTTTAAAATAATTGCCGTATTACAAGTTTGTTATTTTTCCTAGGAACTTGGCCACATATGATGACACAATGCGAAGGTTTCCCAATTTTTTGATTTTTTTTTTGAATTTTTTATGCCCGTTTCGAAATGCAGTCAAAACGACGGGAATGACCGTTACTAGCTAGTGGTTGAATCTTGCAATTTTTTTGGTGTTTATCTGATTAAATAGATACTTATGTACCTAGAAATTATTTTTGGAAAAAATAAATAGCAAACTATGAGGCAGCTGCAGTTCAAATTTGACCCGCTTCCAACTGAATCGGCGGAAATTTGTCTTTTTCACGAGAGGTGGATCAAAACTTTTGACACCCAACCATTTTGTCAATTGTGCATTAAATATGTCCTAGTATTTTATAAAAATTATTTGGTATAATTTTGCAACAAATATATGGTAGGTCCTTCACAAAAAAACCTCATTTCAGGCACTCGAAAAATGGAAAATGAATTTTCCATGCAAAGAAAATGAAAACTTCCTTAGGCAACATTGTTTGGAATTCCAAGATGCACCCTTGTGCACAATATGAGATCATTTGAACAAACTATGCCATGAATGTGGCCATAAGATTGATCATTTGGCTTGAAAGCCATGAATCTTCATGCATGATAGCTCATTTCTGTGAACACTTTTTTAAAATAATTGCCATCTTACAAATTTATTATTTTTTCTGGAAACTTGGTCACATATATTGACACAATGCGAACGTTTTCCAATTTTTTGATTTTTTTTGAATTTTTTATGCTCGTTTCAAAATGCGGTCAAAACGGCGGGCTTGACCGTTCCTAGCTAGTGGTTGAATCTTGGAATTTTTTTGGTGTTTCTCTGATTAAATAGATACTTATGTACCTAGAAATGATTTTTGGAAAAAATAAATAGCAAACTATGAGGCAGCTGCAGTTCAAATTTGACCCGCTTCCAGCTGAATCGGCGGGAATTTGTATTTTTCACCAGAGGTGGATCAAAACTTTTGACACCCAACCATTTTGTCAATTGTGCATTAGATATGTCCTAGTATTTTATAAAAATTATTTGGTACAATTTTGCAACAAATATATGGTAGGTCCTTCACAAAAAAACCTCATTTCGGGCACTCGAAAAATGGAAAATGAATTTTCCGTGCAAAGAAAATGAAAACTTCCTTAGGCAACATTGTTTGGAATTCGAAGATGCACCCTTGTGCACAATATGAGATCATTTGAACAAACTATGCCATGAATGTGGCCATAAGATTGATCATTTGGCTTGAAAGCCATGAATCTTCATGCATGATAGCTCATTTCTGTGAGCACTTTTTTAAAATAATTGCCATATTACAAATTTATTATTTTATAAAAAATGAAAAATGAATTTTTCTTCCAAAGAAAATGAAAACTTCCTTAGGCAACATTGTTTGTCATTCCAATTTGCACTCTTGTGCATAATATGGGATCATTTAAACGAACTATGCCATTCCAAAATGCACCCTTGTGCAAAAAACACAAGAGAAACAAATAGAAAAACACAACTACATAAGGTTAAAAAAGTATTTGATGTGCTCCACATGTGCTATGATTGTGAATTATAAAATTGATGTGCTCCAGATTTGCAACAAATATTTGCTAGGTTATTTATAAAAATATCATTTTGGACACTCGAAAAATGAGTCTCTTACAAAAAAGCTCATATCTTAGAACACTTTTTTAATAATATTAACAATATTCAAAGTTTGTTATTTTTACTGAAAAGTAGGTCACACTTGGTGACACAATGCGAAGGTTTTTTATTTCTATATTTTTATAAATTTCTTAGGTCGTCAAAGGGCAGACATGATTCAAAATCTTATTTTCGATCGATTACGACCAATTTAAATGGTCTTAACATCATCAAAGAGGATACTCTGTTCTGATTGGTCTAAAATCAGCTCACACGGATCATGCCTTAAGCACCGTCGGATGCGCCCCGATCCAACGGCAGCCCACACCCCCTCGTCGCTCTCACCCGGTATCCCTCTCACCCACGAAACCCTAGTCCCCTTCTCCCAATCGCCGCCGCCGCCTTCTCCCTCCCAGATCCAATCCAAGTCAGAGCCCGTCGGCCACCTCCATCTCCATTCCTACGCGCGTCGGCCACCTCCCTGCGGCGGAGCTCGACCCCAAAACGAAACGAAACCCACCGCCGCCGCCTTTGTCTCCCCAACCAACCACAACCCACCGGCGACCTCCTCCCACTCTCCCTCGCCTCCCCTCCCGTCCTCTTGTCTCCCTACTAGGCCCCAGATCGACTCGGCCTTCTCCTTCTCAGGCCACGACCAGATCCGCTCCGGCGTTCCCGCATCGGCGCCATCATGGACCTCCTCATCAAGCATCCGCCCGTCCCATCCTCCCTCCCTCGCGCAGCAGCCAAACCCTCCCTCCCTCCCCTTCGCCGCCGACGATGGCCGCCGCGGCGAAGAAGACGGCCGAGGAGATCCACCGCGAGCTCCAAGAGCTGCAGCGCCAGCACCGCGAGGTCCCTCCCCCCCGCCCCTCCACCCTCTCACTTTCCCTCCGTGGCCATCGAGGCGTCTCCCCTGACCTGTTTGCTTGTCCCCGTGTTCTCCTACCCTCCCGCAAATCAGCGAGCACCTACGTGACCCCCAAGGCCTCCGACGCGGCGTCCCCGCCACCGGCCCCGGCCCCGGCCCCGGAGGCCCCCGCCCGCTCCGCGGCTTTGCCAGACCCGTGCGCGCCTCTCGCTTCGCATTTCCTTCTCGTCCCTGTCTTTGTTTCAGTGCGTGATTTTTCTCCCCGCGTGTTTCTGATGCAGGCCCCGGAGCCGGTGGACCAGCCCGAGCCCAAGCGCCGGCTTCTTTCTGCCGTGGTTAAAGTACGAGCCCTCGTTTTTATTTTTGTGTTCGTCATTCCTGTTGTGTTTTGTTGGTTTGTCAAATACCCTAACGTCTTCTCTGTGTTTGGCGTGATGCATGGAGGTGGATGGCCCTGGAACTAATGGGGATGATGCGGCGGCGGAGGGGCGTGAGGATGGACCAAATGCTGCTCAAGGTGGTGAGAGGAGGGAAGCCAGTAATGGTGGGTTCAGGAGGGATGGGAGCCAGTGGGTATCCAGGAGGGTGAGTAAGGGGAATGTGATTTTGGAGGAGATAGTGTGCGTGTGTGCTTGTGGATGGGTTCCACATGCTGTTTTCAGGAGATCGCTTATATTGGTATTATTTGGTTGCAGGAGCTTGATAATCAGCTGCCAGAGCCTCTCCCGAGGCCGGCTCCCAAGGAAGAGGATCAGAGCTTGGTGAGGAGGAACAAGAGAATGCTGGGGAAGCTTCTTGTTGGCACGCTAGAGGTAACAAGTTCATCTGACGTATAATGAGACGATCCACGTGCTTAGAAATTGTGATATTTCCTTCTTGTTTCAGTATTTCTTGATTGCTTTGGATTGGGTATTGTGTAATCGAACATGGTATATTAACCTGCCGTTCGGTAAGAATATACTAATTTAGTTGAAGTACAAACGGCAAGTGAATTTTTGAATCCTCAAGGTTTTATTTTTGTCCTGCAACTTTTGGCATCAAGCAGAAAATATTTTGCCAATTTGGCTACAGAGGGGTTCTTGCTTCTTTCATCAACTTAGCAATTCTCTCAATTAGTTTGTGGTCTTCCAACATCAAATCCTCATTTCTATTACCCCATAACCATTGGCAATTTATTAACTGGTCTGGTAAATAGATCATTCCTTGTTTTGTTTACTAGGTTGGACATGGCTCTATTTGACTGCATAGTTTATAACCAATTTCCATACTCCTTTATATTCAAATCTCTTGGAGATCATTAAATTCCTCATTCCTCAGATAGGTGTTGTGTTATGGGTGGTGCAGTTATAACTAATTTCTGTTTGATTCATACAAAGTATTCAAGTTATTAGTACTGAACACCATTAAATCTTCAATACCCTTTTAATTGATTTCCCATACTTGCTTTGTCTGGTACTCTGGTTTATATTTCCAGAATGCTGAACTTCATTGCTCTAAAATATTTTGGAATTTCTAGTACTTACAATAACATTGCCTGCTTACAGCTTTTCCTTAATCATGTGAAATTTGTTCATTGTTTTCCAAAAGGAGTTACTCCAACATTTTTCTTGATTGCTTTACCATCACACTCTACAGCTTCAATTTCAATGAAACTGTATCGTAAGCTTGTCATTTTGTGTTTGTTGAAAATCACCATATGCAATTTGCTCTGCAGGAACTTTTGTATTGCACCCCCAGTTTTCAACTTTGCCACCAAGTTCGTTGCACCTACTCTCAGATACACAAAAATCACGAGTGACCTTACTGAATAAAGAAAAGAAATATGCTGAATAAACTTCTAGATCACTTGTGGGTGAGGTTTCAGGGCAGTCATTGAGGATTTGATGTCTTACCTATAGGTGTAGTAAAGTTTTTTAGAGGCCCGATGTGAAGCTATGTTACCTGATTTCTGCAAACACAGTGTTAATGTCATGTCACTATTGGCCAGCTAGGTGCTTTTCTAGTTCAACATAACATTTTTGGCTTGAGTTCTCTTTTCATTATTTGTATAATTGAAAATTGGAAATTCTGCCCTCTGCCATTTTGGACCCTGGTGATTCACTGGGAATTTTCCATGCCCCTTGGAATCTAACACGTCCTTCTCCACATCTTAAACTAACAAGCATGGGTTATGAGTTTAGCTATGAAGTTCTTTTTGTTTGTCGTGTGTTGTAAAATTCCTGGTTGTTTATTCCTGTTGGCTAAGTATATGGTATGACAATTTTTGTAGGTGAACGTTCCGAAGACCAAGAAGACCTACTGCAAGAACAAGGAGTGCAAGAAGCACACCCTCCACAAGGTTACCTAGTACAAGAAAGGCAAGGATAGCCTTTCTGCATGTTTATTTGGATCCACTGAACCTTTGCACGGCTAATCTCTCAAGTTTGTATATACATGGACAGGTTTTTTGAAAGTGTGACTCCATAGTATTGAGAAGTAATCATGTTTCCTTTAGTTTTCTGATGTGAAAGTTTCTTGAAAGTAGAGCTTTTCTTAACTAATCAAGAACTCGACTCTTTTCCCCTGATATCGTCATTGCCCAGTCCAAGTCCGTTTGTGCTTGTAATAACGGAGTATTTGTACTTGTTTACAATGTTTTTAGGCACTGGTACGAAAGTTTCCCTTGACACGAACATAGTATACCACAGTATATATACTACCAAATATAATTCAGCATCTTGTTTTCGTCAATTGATGTGTTCCTGCTTCCTGTTGTCAAGCCCAAACCCACTGAATTACCTAGTATCTCTATTCGTCTCTTCATATCGAAGCTCATCAAACTTGTCAGCTCTATGCTTTCATCTTGATTTGTACATCATCCTGAAATATATAATCATGCTTTCATTCTGATTTGTACACCATCCTGGATGGTCTGCCCAAACGATGCTCATAGTGTTTCTGTTAGCCTGCGTTACAACTCATTTTTTTATTTAAAGAACAACCAATTGGCACAGTGGTTCTACTTCTCATAAATTGACAAAAAGGTTCTAGCATGTTTTCATTTGCAAGTAAAACTCGACCTTCTTTTAGTTGAGTGAATATGTTTCAGATATGGAACGTTTTACAGTACATTTCTTTCCTTCTAAATGTGAATTCATGTACATCATCAAGCATTTCACATTTGCTGTAGCACTATGTAATGGTGTACTTCTTTTAGAAATTCTGCTCCTTACGTTTATAAATTCTACATATGGTTTCTCATCACTTGGTATATATATATCACGTTTTGGGCAACGAATTATTCAGCGTTCTATGTTAAAGCTTTCAACCTTGAAATCACATTTTGTTTGGGCATGTGCTATATGTACCATTTTAGAAGTAGTCCACATATTTCTGTCCTGCTATAGTCTTTTTTAAACTTCTTATGAGATTGAAGTATTCGTTCTGATTTCTGGTTTGCTGATTGTTGTAGACAGATGTTTGAAACCTCTTAACCGTGGACGACAACTACTTGAGAAGGACCATCATCACCCATCAAGTACGCCATTGAGGTAATTCACCAGTCCCTCCAGCATCAACTATCTATTTTCTCTAGTATGCTTAGGTTTTTCATGCTGTTGTGGTAGCCCCATTGCTGTTGCGTTGAATCTCATGCCACCGTTGGTGCGCCTGTGGCTTGATGTGTTGTGATCTTTATCTGTGTAGGTTTTGTTTGATGATATGCTTAGATTATGATCATAAGCATGGTGGTTTGATGATGTTGGGGCCAGCTGTTAAACCATGATATAGTTGCTAGAATTGAGCTTAATATTCATGTGTGTATGTGTGTGTGTGTCGAGTAAGTTGTGGTTTGCGCTGCTCCTTTATAACATGATGAAACAAAGAATGTCCTTTACTCCTTTTTTGAATGGAATGTTCATAATATATTGTCTCCAGTTTTTTTAATTTTTATCAGCTGATTCATGTAACAGGGCGTCCGTGGAAGGCCCAGTCCTGACTCTCTAGTGAGCCAACATTTGATCGCTATTGAAGGAGCTACATGTAGAAGAAGAAAATACTTGTAGAGCTTGTAACTGATTCCCATAGTTGTAGAGCTTGTATCAACTAAGCTTGTATTACGTGTAACTTGTAGAACTTGTAAATGCTACAGCTTGTAGGACGTGTCATTTGTAGAGCTTGTAAATAAGCTTGTATATGCTACAGCTTGTAGGACGTGTCATTTGTAGAGCTTGTATTGAATCTGGCTATTGTTATTTGAAGTATCTTGTGTGTTTTTTCTTTGCCAATTTAACTACTGGTTATTTTCTTATTGTCAAATTGAAATATGAAGAATCTGGACCTAATAGCTAGGACCCACTTATCAGAAACTGACAAGTGGGACTTCTTTGACTAGTGGACCCATTTTATTAAAAAAACTAAAACTATTGTACAAAAAGGCCATGACCCATGAAATAAAAAGGCCGAATTGTTGGGCTTGGCCCAAGTAGCCCACAAGAATTGACAGAAAAAAATAATATAAAAGGCCGAATTGTTGGGCTAGGCCCATGTAGAAAACTGAATTGGACCGGACTGAATCTTGTGCCACATCAGCTTGCCACGCTGGATGCCTACGTGGACTGGGGAGGTTGCTAGTGACCAAAACAGAACAATAGGCGTATTTTGGTCATAAATGTTTGCGACCATTCCAGAAGAAAGGTCTCTATAGTCAGTTTACGACGCCCAGCTTTTGACCTTATGTTTTTGGTCACAAAAAGGTCATAAATGGAAATTTGTGACCTTTCAGTGACCAATAGTGGTGGTCATAAGTTGACATATTTCTTGTAGTGAGTCTTTCGTACAACTGTGGTTCATCATTCTTTACTTGGTGCTTCTGTAGTTCTTTAGTATATGTACATGTGCATCGAATTATGGATTCGTGGTTAAACCTATATTTGTAATAAACATGGTTGGATATGAAATAAGTGATTGCCTACTTTCAAATTGAAAACATGTGATTTCTAAATTAGGGATTAATTACATATTAATTAGGGATTACACTGCACAAGGTTTGCGAAAGCGAAACGTGTGCGATATACATGGAGATCAGAAACATTTCTAGGATCCGCTACGTGTGCAATCAATCTCCACTGCACACACGACTTTCTCTTGAAAACTGTTTGCCTTAGGCCACCTTGCGCAAACGTTTACCACAAAAAAAGTGTGTGTGATGGACAGCCTTTGCCACACAGTTTCTTCTATGCACCGTGTGTGATACATTCAATAACGCACATGATTTAACGGGAAAAATTGTGTGTGATGTATCAGTGAACAGAAACGTTTTCCTTGGAGCGACTGTGTGGGATGTACATATGAATGGAAACATTTAGCGGGGACTGACTGTGTGGGATGTACTTGCGACCGGAAACAATTTCGCTGTATAATTGTAATTTTTTTAGCTCTACTATACGTATTTCCGTATTTGAGCCCTCGCCGGTCGCACATGTTCTCATTTTGCCGAGCCTGCGTGCTAAGAGGGCATATCCCCGACGGTTTCTGGGTCGTGTTGGAAGGACCCCCCTATCATCCACACTCACTTGGCGACGGTTCCAAATGCCTTTACGGAAAGGGGTTAAAAACCATTTGTTTAGGACCAGCGCGCACTAGTGATTGTTTATATATAACTTGGATGGTTAACTCCTCGTGATTGTGTACATAAGCTTGCAAAGATTTTACTGGCCAATCAGTAATAGACGTGCAATCATGTGTTTATGTTTTTATAACATTTCTCCGTCCAGCCCAACATGATATTTTCACCCAGCCCAGCAAGTCCATGGATTAAAAAAATGCAAATGGACTTTAAATTCTAACATAATATATAAACAGGCTGCATAGAGTCTGCATCATTGTTTCACCTAGCCCACCAAATGGACTAAAAAAGCAAATGGACTGGCTGACATGTGGGCCAGTAGGTTGAAGCCTAAGCACTTTCGCAAAAAAATACAAAGGTCGAAGCCTAAGAAAGGCGTTGGATTTACATCCAACGGCCGACATTCTTCTTCAATCTCTCGTCTTCTTCCTCCAGCACTGTCGGGACTGCCTGCTCCAGCCCCTGGTGTCTAGCGGCACTGTTTCGCGTGCGTCGCAGCGAAACACTACCTCACCGACGGCCTGGCCATCCCTCCACTCCTCTGCACCTCATGTTATTCTTTGCCAAGTGTAGGCCCACCCCGCACCCGAACTAGTCAAGTTTCCCACTCCTCTCCGTCTGTGACGCCACTGCCGCGTCTTCCCCATATCCAGGTGGTTCCAGACTGGGGCCTCGCCGCCATCCACCGACCTTGGTGCGCTCGGCATGGTGTGGTCAACACGGTCAATAAACGAGACTCATCAGAAGATGACTGTACATGGAGAGGCTGACAGTGGGGACGCACCACGCCCATGGATGCATGCATGCAACTGCATCCTTTTTACCCTAAAAAATAATGTTTTCTCCCCCTGACAGCTGGGCCCACCAGCTACATCTTCGCATGGTAGGAATTGCGTCCTTATTACGGGCAAAAAAATGATGCCTCCCCCTAACAGCTAGGACCCATCAGCTATATGTTCGAACGCAAGGAAGTGCCTCCTTATCCTCCCTGACAGCTGGGACCCACCCGGTCGAACCGTACATAGGATTGCCTCTATGGTTGCGAACGTGTACGTACATTTTTTGTGGGTGGAACGTGTCCGTACATACTGGTCGATCGGTCTCTCTGCAAGGATGAACTGTGGCCGAGCAAGAAGCGGCAAGTGTGACGTAGCAGTTGAGGCAGTACTGTACAAATCGTGTACACGTACATACAGCCACGCTGCAAGAAAGTAAATACGCCTATGTACGTACATACGGGCGTGGTCTCGAACGCATATAGCGACGGTGTCCTGTTCATCGGCAGCCACCCGACTGGGTCGAAATGGAGGAAACTGCGCCGTGTTCCTCAGGAGGCAAGCGACTGGGTCGGAATGCGTCCTGTTCATTGGGAGCCAACCGACTTGGACGCAATAGCCCAAACCGGGTCCTGTTCATCGACTCGGGGTCTCGAGTCCCGCAAAGCGCAGGAAACAGAGTTCTTTTCGACCGCCTACGGTAGAAACGGGGTCCTGTTCATCAGGAGGGGTCTTGCATACCGTAAAACGGAAGAAACAAAATTATCGCCAGCCGTGTACAGTCGAAACGGGGTTCTATTCATCGGGAGGGGTCTGGCATACCGCAAAACGGAGGAAATGGACTTCTCTCAACCGCCTACAGTTGAAACGGGGTCCTGTTCATCGGAGGGGTGTGTGGCGTGCCGCAAAACGGGACTCCATGGGCTACTATTCATCGAGCCTCCACTGGGTCCTATTTATCCACCCCAACCGGTTGGGTGTGTGGCGGCCACCTCGGGGTCTTGTTCATCGAAACAGGGTTCTATTCATCGGGAGGGGTCTGGCATACCGCAAAACGGAGGAAATGGACTTCTCTCAACCGCCTACGGTCGAAACGGGGTCCTGTTCATCGGAGGGGTGTGTGGCGTACCGCAAAACGGGACTCCATGGGCTACTATTCATCGAGCCTCCACTGGGTCCTATTTACCCACCCCAACAGGTTGGGTGTGTGGCGGCCACCTCGGGGTCCTGTTCATCCAGCGGCAACGACATACTACCACGGGGGCTTGTTCATTGCTACTTCTTGAGCTCGCATTGGTTTTCCCTTGAAGAGGAAAGGGTGATACAACAAAGTAGAGATAAGTATTTTGTGGCACCCCGGCACATAGCAACCGGTTTACCTTGCATTGCCAGCCCAGAGATCATGTCTTCTAGCAACACACACCATCTTAGTACAAAAAATAACTGCTTTATTGATACTAGCGGAACATAGTTCGATATTACATCATGTTGCAAGGCCAAGCGGCACACACGGTGCATCTGAACAATATGTACATCATTTAGTGAACATAAAGGTGCCTTGATCATGACAACTACGCGGCAGCGGAACGACGACGAAGCGGGACTCCATAGCATAGGAACACCGATGTGGACACGATCTAGACTTGGGCAGCACTCTGATCCAATGAAACTTTCCTGAAATCTGGCATGACACGCCAGGTCAGTACATTGAATGTACTTGCAAGCTCACAACAAGCATAAACATAAGGACAGCCAATACCTTGATATTTATTCAAATTATCGTCAATGCAAAAATCATAGTAGGGATGCAGTGAACATGATCTCGTGCCTCAAGTCCCTCGGACTTGCTTACCAAACTGGTTACCTCGTAACCAAATGATGATCTTTCTCAGATCACAAACGGACCAACACTTTGGTCTCCATCATCAACAAACGGAACCAACACTTTGGTTCCCATCATCAACATAGTTTCTCAACCATCATCTTTCCAACAATGCCATGTGATTAACATTAATGTGCAAGATTATTTAAAATGTTGATCCATGGTGTGACCTACTTCTGAGTTGTGTTTGTAACCAAGGACACGGCTATCGATAGATTAAATACACTCTGCAGAGGTAGCGCACTTTACCGGCACCACGGAATCCATGGCCTCGCACTCCCATTCAGGTGGACCAAAGGCATTCCGATGAAACCCTCCCATTGCCATGACACTCTCCCAGCCACTCCGACTTACTCCCCACTGGGCTAAGTCCTGGGTGGCCCCGTGCCTACCAAAGGCACCAATGGCCACCGTCGTGGCAAAACATAAACGGTCCCAAACAGGGACAAGGTACCATAACAACAAACGAGCACACAAGGTTATGTCTGCTTACCGGGCCAGGGTAACGCACGCCCATAACCTTCCCTCGTTGGAGGCACCGACCAGAGGCATGAGAACAGACCGAAAAAAGGCCTTCCCATAAAGGCAAATGTGGTTGCATTGGGAAAAACTCGATTCAGTGGCACCATGACCTAATCAACGATATGTTCAAGTTGAGTTATTATCAGGTTTAACTTAAAGTGAAAATAACCGATGTCATGATATGCGATGAAAATGCAATCTTATATTATGCATCACATACTATCAGAAATAAATGGATCAACCTCATCAAGTATTTCACTAACCATAATCATCAGTAAACTCCTACCAATTCCCTGGTTATTATAATCCAACAAATTTAACCATGATATTAACTTGAAATAATCCATTTTCTCACTTAAGAAAATATTAACCAAACTAGTCTTTTTATAGTCATTTTATTTCTACATAACCAAATATTACTTCTACTGACTTGAACTAACTTAGTTAGTCACAAACTACTATAAAGTAAGCATACCAAACAAAACAAGCATTCAATAGAAACAAATATTTACTTACGTGATTTAAATGCATGAACTAAATCATTATTCAAGTTGGAAAATCACAAATATTGAGATGGCACCATGAAAATGTTGATGTGGCTTGCCTTAGTGCAGATGAGGTTCACACTCCTCCTAGTGATCCTCAAGACAAGCTTCACCTTCTGAAAATAATTAAAAACATAGAAAGAAAATATCAAGAAACACTCTGAAAATCACCATAAAATCTAGACAGCAGAGAAAAATCTTGTTTTTGGTGAGCTGCTAGATCTTTTCATTAAGAGCACAATGCGAAAAGAATCACTTCATTTGGACTTAAGGTTAAAAAGTTGTAGCTGTTTGAAGTTCTCTGGACAACACAAGTGAAGCACCACGGAGGCTCTGGAAGAGTGGCTTGAGCTCTAGAGGGGCTGGAATGGTGGTGGCAAATAGAGGGGATCGCCAGCGAGCTCAAGCTCGGGGACAGCAGCCTGAGGCCTGCCCGGCCGGGTTGCGGCTTTCTACTGCGTTGTGGAGTGTGTAGGAGGACTTGGTGATGCTCGAGGAGGCTGGTGAGGGCTGTATTTATAGGCGAGCGAGGTGAGGGGATCGGGCTCCGTCGGAGGGCTTCTGGACACAGTGCCCGGTGACGAACAGTGTCAGTGAGAGGGGGAGAAGACGACGCAGCTCACGTGGGCACTATGGGAGGGCAAAGACGAACATAGGAGCAGGGGTGGCGACGAGCACAGTGGCGCGGCGCACTGCTGGGTTGGCTGGGTCGTGCCCGTGCTCGCTACGGCGAGCTCCGGCGTCGGCGAGCGCCAGCGAGGAGTTAAGAGCGTTGAGACGGTGATTGTGGTGAGGTTTGACAAGGTGCAGCAGTCGGTGAAGCGAGCACGCGATGAACAGAGCACGCGACGGCATCCAGAGCGCGTCAACTAGCACATTGGCACCATGCACACGCGTGGTCACCACGTGAACTCTGCATAGAGCCACGGCTTGTCATAAATTCATGTCTGGCGTGTAGTCCTTAGTGGTTTGGGTCGTTCCAATGCTTTGAGTCGAGCCCAGGGGCTGTAGGTGCATGGTTTACTTCATGGTAAGTTTCTGGTTAGTAACTTGTGAAGTTTACTGAGATCAAACCAGAGAGAGTTTAGGGTTGATTCTTCGTGGTTAGTAGTTTCTTAGGAAGGTAATAATGCTCAAAAAAATCAGCCTCATTGGATCAAGGAAAATGGTACTTGGTGTAGAAACTTCCTTTTCTGAACGGAACAGAAAAGATTTTTTGTAGCAAAAATATTCCAAAAGGTGATGCAATATCTTTGCTCAGGAAGGTGCCCTAGGTTTCAAAGAATATTTGGGGATTTTCTCAGATTTTTGTGGGCAAGGAAAATGGGGGTTGCTTCGGAGCATATGTTGCTGATTAGGGTTTTTGAAGAGAAAATGAATATTTTTCATTTAAGAAAAATATTCCTATGATTATTTTGGGATTAATGAGAGAAGAAATGATGGCTTGGGGGAGAGGTGAGCCACTTGGGTGAAAATCATGGGTATGCCCAAGGGTTTAAGTCCAACTGAAATGATTCAAAAACCCAAACTCAAATAAAAAGGCAAACAAAATCAGAAAAAAGAAGAGGGGGCAAAAATCAGGCTGTCACAAACCTCCCCCACTTAGGATGAATCTCGTCCTCGAGATTCGGTTGCTCGGGAAAACAATTCTGGATAGGTTGCCCTTAGAAATTCCTCTCGTTCCTAAGTTACCTCTTCCTCTGTGTGATGCTCCCACTGCACTTTATAAAACTTTATCGCCTTACTACGAGTGACCCTTTCCATCCCATCCAAGATTCTGAATGGTTTCTCCTCATATGTTAAATCTTTAGCCAGCTCTAATTTTGACATATCTGTCTTTTTCTCTGGAGGCGGTATACATCGTCTTAGCTGTGAGACATGGAAGACATTGTGCACTTCTGACAATTCCGAGGGCAATTCCAACTGATATGCAATAGTACCCACTCTGGACATGACTAGGAACGGACCAATATACCTGGGTGCCAATTTTCCGCGAGTCTGGAATCTTTTGACTCCTTTCATAGGGGTGACTCGGAGGTATACATCCTCTCCGGGTTCAAAACTGATCTGGCGGTGCTTTGCATCGTAATAACTCTTCTGTCGGGATTTAGCCAATTGCAATCTGTCTCGGATTTCCTTGACTTGCTTTTCAGCTTCCATCATGAGATCCGTTCCGAAAATACGGCTATCTCCAACTTGAGACCAATTTAATGGAGTGCGGCACTTACGGCCATACAAAGCTTCATAGGGTGACATCTTTAAGCTGGCTGGAAGCTGTTGTTGTAGGAGAACTCGGCATACGGCAGACAATCTTCCCATTTGGGTCCTTGGGCCAAAGCACATGCTCGAAGCATATCTTTGAGTATTCGGTTTACACGTTTAGTCTGTCCGTCTGCCTGAGGATGGTAAGTTGTGCTGTACTTTAGCACGTTCCCCAAAGCTTGATGGAGACGTGACCAGAAAGCTGAGGTAAAAAGTGACCCTTTGTCGGAAGTGATCGTTCTTGGTACTCCATGCAGATTGACTATTCTGGACACATACAACTGTGCGAGTTGATCGGCTCGGTAAGTGGTTCTGATGGGAATAAAATGAGCTACCTTGGTCAATGTGTCCACCACGACCCATACTACATCATTGCCTCGATGAGTCCTTGGTAGTCCTATGATAAAATCCATACAGACATCATCCCACTTCCATTATGGAACAGGTAAGGGTTGGAGGAGTCCGGCGGGTTTCTGGTGTTCTGGCTTCACTTTGTTGCATATGTCGCAACAAGCCATAAAATAGGCAATGTATTTCTTCATCCCATCCCACCAGAATATCTGCCGAAGGTCCTCGTACATTTTGGTACCTCCTGGGTGAATGGAATATGAAGATTCATGTGCTTCCGTCAATACCTTCTTCCTTAAGTCTGCTTGATTTGGTACACAAATCCTTCCGCGGAACCTTAGTGTACCTTGCTGATCCTTAGAGAAATCTTGTGTCTGGCCTTCTAACATACGCTTGCTATGTTTTTGTAGCACTGGATCATTTGACTGGGCCTTGCGGATCTCATCCTCGAGGGTAGGAGTAACTTCCATCATATTAGCAAGACCAGTATCAATAATGACTGGATTGAGCTGAGTGATCTCTTCCTAAAGTTCGGGAGGCAAGGACTCCATCATGGTATTCAGACTGACAGGCTTTCGGCTGAGTGCATTGGCGACCACGTTGGCCTTACCCGGATGATAATTAGTTCCAAGATCGTAATCCTTGACTAATTCGAGCCATCTTCGTTGGCGGAGGTTTAAGTCTGGCTGAGTAAATATATATTTGAGACTTTTGTGGTCGGTAAATATCTGACACCTTTGTCCAATGAGGTAGTGTCTCCAAATTTTTAGAGCATGAACAACCGCGGCCAATTCCAAATCATGAGTAGGATAGTTCTCTTCGTGGGGTCATAGCTGGCGAGATGCGTATGCTACAACCTTGCCATCTTGCATGAGTACGCATCCAAGACCTTGTCTAGAGGCGTCGCAGTACACATCAAAGCCGCGGTAGATATCCGGAAGAGTCAACACAGCGGTTGTTGTCAGTCTGGTCCTTAGCTCATTGAAACTTTTCTCACAGTCCTTAGTCCATTCAAATTTCTTATCTTTCTTGCGAAGCTCTATCATTGGCTTGGCAATCTTAGAGAGACCTTCAATGAAACGATGGTAGTACCCGGCTAATCCACGGAAACTCCGGATTTGGGATACTGTCATGGGTGCCAGCCAATCAAGCACGTCCTTCGCCTTACTTGGATCCATGGCTATACCTTCTGCTGATAGAACATGCCCCAAGAATCCAACTTGCTTGAGCCAAAACTCACATTTACTAAACTTGGCGTATAGTTGATGGTCACGGAGTCTTTGTAAGACAGCTCGGAGTTGTCCCTTTTTCTCTTCTTCACCTTTTAAGTATATTAGGATATCATCGATGAAGACCACCACAAATTTATCCAGGAAATCCATGAATACTTTGTTCATCATGTGCATGAACAAAGCAGGGGCATTTGTGAGACCGAAGGACATAACGGTATATTCATAAAGACCGTATCGGGTTGTGAACGCGGTCTTAGGAATATCTTCCTTTTTGATCTTGAGTTGGTGGTATCCAGTGCTTAAATCAATTTTGGAGAATACTTTTGCCCCCACTGAGTTGATCAAATAAATCATCGATCCTGGGTTGTGGATATTTGTTTTTAATAGTGACATCATTCATCTGACGGTAATCCACACACATACGGAGACTACCATCTTTCTTGTCCACAAATATTGCGGGTGATCCCCATGGTGAAGAGCTGGGACGGATATAACCTTTCTGGAGCATCTCATCAAGCTGTTTCTTTAACTCCACTAATTCTGACGAAGGCATCCGATAATACTTCTTGTATAACGATGCGGTCCCGGGCACAAGATCAATTGCAAACTCAAGCTCTCGGTCTGGCGGCATTCCTGGCAATTCTTCTGGGAATACATCGGGAAATTCACTGACCATAAGAATTAATCCCAATTCTTCAGCCACATCGGTGAAAACTATTTCTTTCTTGGGTATGCTTCCGCGGGCATAGAATTTTGTTGCCTGCCCTTCCTGACTTCTCAAGGTGACTTCTCTGGCCGCGCAGTTAATGCATACTTGGTATTGGGTTAACCAATTCATTCCCAAAATAATGCCAACTTGGCAGACTCGATGACTATCAAGGAAGTTGGAAAATGGACTCCTTGGATATCAATTTCCAAGTTACGACATACCAGATTGCTTCTGAGCAAAGATCCCGGGGATTGTACCAGCAAGTTCTTTCTCAAAATCAAACAAGGAAATTTGTTTTGGGCAACAAAACTCTGCGAAATAAAAGAGTGGGAAGCCCCAGAGTAAAATAAAATTATTGCAGGTATGTCATTAACAGGGAACATACCAATGACGACTTCGGGGTTCTCTTGGGCTTCGTCTGTGGAGAGGTGATGAACTTGCCCTTTTATGGTTTGCTAGACATGTTACGGCCGCATATGGTTGACTTGTGGCCTGAATGGAGCATTTGTCCTGCAGTTCTTGGGACACTCACTTGCATAATGTCTGGTTTGTCCACAACTAAAATAGGAATTGTTGCACTTACATTCTTCTCGCACCAGGCCGGTTGTGACATTCTTGACTTGGGTAGTGGTCTTGTTAACATTCTACTGCCAATTGGGCTTGTACTCTACTTGAGTGTGCTGCTAAGTACGAGCCTTCTGCACTGGCTGACCATCCTTCTTAGGCTCAAACTTGCGCTTGTGATCATTATTGGCAGTCTTGTTGTCATGTACAAGCTTGTGCTCCCTTTCAGCAATGTGGGCCTTGTTTACCAAAGTTTGGAAGTCCGGGAAATCAAACATACTGAGTGTGCATCGGAGGTGTTGGTTTAGTCCGCCAAGAAATATGTCAATCTTTCTTTCTTCTGTGGCCACATCATAGAGAGAATAGCGGGCCAAATGATTGAACTTATGCATATATTCACTAACAAACAGGCTTCCTTGGGTGAGCGCAAGGAATTCACGCTGCTTGACCTTCATAATACCAGCAGGAATATGGTATTTGCGGAAATGATCCTTGAATTTTGTCCAAGTGATTTCTTCATCTACAGGCCACATGGCTTTTGCATTATCCCACCATATAGCGGCAGCTCCTTCGAGATAATGTGTAGCAAAATGAACCTTGTCATCTTCTTCAGTATGAGCAATCTCAAGCTTTTTCTCAATAGTTCGTAACCAATCATCTGCTTCCAAGGGATCAATAACTTGACTGAAACTAGGAGGCCTGGTTCTTTGAAAATCTGACAGTTTGCGGTGATGACCGTTCTGATTCCCATTCTGCCCAACCATAGCTTGTACACTTTTTAATAATTCAACCAGATCGTTATTCCTTCTTTCCTCAAACATATGTAAAATTTGCTCGGTGGAGGGCGGATGTGGTGGTGGATCGTACAGCTCGGGGGAATGTCCTGTCTGTCGTGCTGAGTGGCGAACAGGGACATCCTCACAAGTGTGACTAATGCTGCCTCCCCGCGTCATCCAATTATTTGTTTTCCCAAGATAACGCAACTGTGATGAGCAACATCCAAAATAGTGGGGAAAAAGCCAGCGACAAAACCCGAAAGAAACAAAAACGGAATATTGAAGAAAACACAGCGAATAAAAAAGGTTCCAACATAATTATGCATAGACTCATACATGAAAGATAAACACCATGATAAGTTCGACTACTCTCATACATGAAACAGAACATCATGACTCGTACGACTACATCCGTACATCAACCTGACAACTGCAGATACTCGAACGCTCTAGCGCTCTGCTGGTCCTGCTGGGTCCTCTCCTGAAACGGACTCGGATCCTGAACTGACGATGTTAATCGAGACCTTCGGGTTAAAGGTAACACGACGATGCTGCCTCAAGGGCTCTCCCTCCGGGGTAGGTGCAGGATGAGGCTGGAGCATCAAGGCTACTGGGGCAGCAAGAAGGGAAACCCACTCAGCAGGAGCACTGACGGGAGTCACGGTCGAGGTGCCCGAGCTACTCGGAGGAGTAACCGGGGAACAGGCGAGCTAGAACCGGGTGGAATATAAGGAGTAAATCCCATAGACAGTGGAGTGGGTAGGACCTAGCGACTACTAAAGCAGTGCAAGCACGAGTCAGCTCTCGAGACAGCTTGTAAATCAGAAGGGTAACTAGCAGTGATATAGCGAGAAAGGTGGCTAACAGCACTATCAAACTCCGGATCAATGATAGGGAAATGGACACGACCATTGTCGTGCAAGGATGGATAGTAGTGGAAACCTGGGTGGTTCTGCATCTGGACCTCGTTATAGCGCAGCTCGATGAGGACCTCAAATGCAGCAAATTGGACAGCCTGAGAAGCGGTGGAAGCGAAACCGCTCCTGGAGGTATGAGTGTAAGAGCTGGAGGATGAACTGGTGCATAGAGTAACCACAGCGTGAGACTCGTATACCGAGTCTGCTAGACGCTCGTGGTACACCCGATACGTCGGGTCGTCACCGTGAGGGTAGAGGCGGCGCCATACATTCCGAAGAAGGTGCGGCGACTTGTACGGCAGCAGCTCCAACTGGCACGGATATGACACTAGAGCCATCTACACTCACAGCCATTAGTTGGTTAGAAATAAAATAAGCGAGTGCATGCAATGCAACAATCATCTACGAACACTACCGGCACTCAAATTTGACTCTAACTAATGTCTAGGTAACACGTTGGTAGTCAAGCGTGTCCTACAGTCCTCGTGGCTCTGATACCACGCGTTGTGGCACCCTGGCTCAGAGCAACCGGTTTACCTTGCATTGCCAGCCCAGGGACCATGTCTTCTGGCAACATACAACATCTTGGTACAGAAAACAACCGCTTTATTGATACTAGAAGAACATAGTTCGATATTACATCAAGTTGCGAGGCCAAGTGGCACACATGGTGCGGCTGAACAATATGTACATTATTTAGTGAACATAAAGGGGCCTCGGTCATGACAACTACGCGTCAGCGAAACAACGACGAAGCGGGACTCCATAGCACAGGGACAACGATGTGGACACGATCTAGACTCGGCAGCACTCCGATCCAACGAAACTTTCCCGAAATCTGGCATGACACGCCATGTTAGTACATTGAATGTACTTGCAAGCTCACAACAAGCATAAACATAATGACAGCCAATATCATGATATTTATTCAAATTATCATCAATGCAAAAATCATAGTAGGGATGTAGTGAACATGATCTCGTGCCTCAAGTCCCTCGGACTTGCTTACCAAAAGGGTTACCTCGTAACCAAATGGTGATCTTTCTCGGATCACAAACGGACCAACACTTTGTTCTCCATCATCAACAAACGGAACCAACACTTTGGTTCCCATCATCAACATAGTTTCTCAACCATCATCTTTCCAACAGTGCCATGTGATTAACATTAGTGTGGAAGATTATTTAAAATGTTGATCCATGGTGTGACCTACTTCCGAGTTGTGTCCATAACCAAGGACGCGGCTATCGATGGATTAAATACACTCTGCAGAGGTAGCGCACTTTAGCCACACCATGGAATCCATTGCCTCGCACTCCCATTCGGGTGGACCAACGGCATTCCGACGAAATCCTCCCATTGCCATGACACTCTCCCGGCCATTCCAACTTACTCCCCACTGGGCTAAGTCCTGGGTGGCCCCGTGCCTACCAAAGGCACCAACGGCCACCGTCGTGGCAAACAGCCACCGCCGTGGCAAAACATAAACGGTCCCAAATGGGGACAAGGTACCATAACAACAAACGGGCACACAAGGTTATGTCTGCTTACCGGGCTAGGGTAATGCGCACCCATAACATCCCCTCATTAGTGGCACCAACCAGAGGCATGAAAACGGATCGAATAAAGGCCTTCCCATAAAGGCAAATGTGGTTGCACTGGGAAAAACTCGATTCAGTGGTACCATGACCCGATCAACGATATGTTCAAGTTGAGTTATTATCAGGTTTAACTCAAAGTGAAAATAACCGGTGTCACAAATTATCAGGTTTAACTCAAAGTGAAAATGCAACCTTACATTATGCATCACATATTATCAGAAATAAATGGATCAACCTCATCAAGTATTTACTAACCATAATCATCAGTAAACTCCTACCACTTCTCTGGTTATTATAATCCAAGAAACTTAACCATGATATTAACTTGAAATAATCCATTTTCTCACTCAAGAAAATATTAACCAAACTAATCTTTTTCATAGTCATTTTATTTCTACATAACCAAATATTACTTCTATTGACTTTAACTAACATAGTTAGTCACAATCTACTGTAAACTAAGCATACCAAACAAAACAAGCATTCAACAGAAACAAATATTTACTTAAGTGATTCAAATGCATGAACTAAATCATTATTCAAGTTGGAAAATCACAAATATTGAGATGGCACTATGAAAATGTTGTTGTGGCTTGCCTTAGTGCAAATGAGGTTCACACTCCACCTAGTGATCCTCAAGAAAAGCTTCGCCTTCTGAAAGTAATTAAAAATCAAGAAAGAAAATATCAAGAAACACTCTGAAAATCACCAGAAAATCTAGACAACAGAGAAATATCTCATTTTTGGTGAGCTGCTAGATCTTTTCATTAAGAACACAATGTAAAAAGAATCACTTCATTTGGACTTAAGGTCAAAAAGTTGTGGCTGTTTGAAGTTCTCTAGATAATTTGAATTAAATTTAAATAAAACAGAAACCAGGGGGTGACGTCGATGGCGTATTCTCTGAATACGCCTCCACTCGTACCGCTTCGGGCGCGAGTCGAGAGGCTGACAACAGGCCCCACTGGTCAGGTGCGAGGGAGAGAGAGAGAGAGAGAGAGAGAGAGAAACAGAGTGCGGTGAGGCTTCACCAGAGCTCACACCAGCGAGGAGGGCTCCTTGGCTAGATCCCGAGGGATAGAACACGAGAGGAGATCGAGGCGCACCTGCCCGTACCCGTAGAATAGCTAAAGGTGGTCAGACGGGGTCGGAACGAGCTTCTCCAGCAGCGGCAGGAAGTAGAGGTTGCTGGAGTTGGGGACGACGGCGATGTGGGGCTGCACCAGGGGCTCCAACGGGGTCGGACAGCACCAATGAAGCACCACGGAGGCTCTGGAAGAGGGCCTGGAATGGTGGTGGCGAACAGAGGGGATCGTTGGCGAGCTCGAGCTCGGGGACAGCGGCCCGAGGCCTGCCCGGCCGGGCTGCAGCTTTCTATTGCATTGTGGAGTGTGTAGGAGGAGTTGGTGATGCTCGAGGAGGCTGGGGAGGGCTGTATTTATAGGTGAGCGAGGTGAGGGGGTCGGGCTCCGCCGGAGGGCTTCTGGACACAGCGCCTGGCGACGAACGGCGTCAGTGAGAGGGGGAGAAGGCGACGCAGCTCACGCGAGCACTATGGGAGGGCGGAGACGAATACAGGAGCAGGGGTGACGACGAGCACAGTGGCGCGGCTCACTATTGGGTTGGCTGGGTCCTGCCCGTGCTTGCTGCAGCGAGCTCCGGCGTCGGCGAGCGCCAGCGTGGAGTTAAGGGCGTCGGGACGGTGATTGTGGCGAGGTTTGGCAAGGTGCGGCAGTCAGGGAAGCGAGCACGCGATGAACAGAGCATGCGGCGGCATCCAGAGCGCGTCGACTAGCACATTGGCATCGTGCACATGCGTGGTCACCGTGCGAACTCTGGCATAGAGCCACGGCTTGCCATAAATTCATGTCTGGTGTGTAGTCCTTAGTGGTTTGGGTCGTTCCAATGCTTTGAGTCGAGCCCAGGGGTTGTAGGTGCGTGGTTTACTTCATGGTAAGTTTCTAGTCAGTAACTTGTGAAGTTTACTAAGATCAAACCAGAGAGAGTTTAGGGCTGATTGTTGGTGGTTAGTAGTTTCTTAGGAAGGTAATGATGCTCAAGAAAAATCAGCCTCATTGGATGAAGGAAAATGGTACTTGCTATAGAAACTGCCTTTTCTGACCAGAACAGAAAATATTTTATGTAGCAAAAATATTCCAAAAAGTGATGCTATATTTTTTGCTCAGGAAGGTGCCCTAGAGTTCAAAGAATATTTGGGAATTTCTTCAGATTTTTTGGGCAAATAAAACGGGGGTTTCTTTGGAGCATATGTTGCTGATTATGGTTTTTGGAGAGAAAATGAATATTTTTCATTTAAGAAAAATATTCCTAGGATTACTTTGGGATTAATCAGATAAGAAATGATGGCTGAGGGGAGAGGTGAGCCAATTGGGTGAAAATCATGGGTATGCCCAAGGGTTTAAGTCCAACTGAAATGATTCAGAAATCCAAATTCAAATAAAAAGGCAAACAAAATCAGAAAAAAGAAGAGTGGGCAAAAACCTCACATATTTCCCTTAGTTAGAGAACCAAGGTATCAATCCAGTAGGAGGTACAAGTAAGTCTCCAATCTATGCACCTGCACAAACAATCAAACACTTGCACCCAACGCGATAAAGGGGTTGTCAATCCCTTCACGGTCAATTGCAAAGGTGAGATCTGATAGAGATAGGTATAAAAGATTACTAAAACATAAAAAAACAAAAGTCAATAAATTGTGGCAAGGTATTTTTGGGTTTTTTTGGTTTATAGATCTGAAAATATATGATGGAAAATAGACCCGGGGGCCATTGGTTTCACTAGAGGCTTCTCTCTTGAAGGCAAATAATATGGTGGGTGAACAAATTACTGTCGAGCAATTGATAGAAAAGCACAAAGTTATGACGATATCCAAGGCAATGATTATGCATACATGCATCATGTCCGTGTCAAGTAGACCGACTCTTGCCTGCATCTACTATTATTACTCCACACATCGATCGCTATCCAGCATACATCTAGAGTATTAAGTTCATAAAGAATGGAGTAATGCCTTAAGTAAGATGACATGATGTAGAGGGATAAACTCAAGCAATATGATGAAAACCCCATCTTTTTATCCTTGATGGCAACAATGCTATATGTGTCTCACTACCCCTACTTTTTCACTAGGTGAAATCATGGAAGATTTAACCCAAAACTAAGCACCTCTCCCATTGCAAGAAATACCAATCTAGTTGGCCAAACCAAACCGATAATTCGAAGAGAAATACAAAGATATAAAATCATGCATATAAGAATTCAGAGAAGATTCAAATAATATTCATAGATAATCCGTTCATAAATTCACAATTCATCGGATCTCGATAAACACACCACAAAATAAGATTACACCGGATAGAACTCCAAGAACATCAAGGAGAACATGGTATTGAAGAACATAGAGAGAGAGAAGAAGCCATCTAGCTACTAGCTATGGACCCGTAGGTCTGAGGTAAACTACTCACGCTTCATCGGAAGGGCATTAGGGTTGATGTAGATGCCCTCCGTGATCGAATCCCCGTCCGGTAGATCACCATAAAAGGCCCCAAGATGGGATCTCACGGGAATAGAAGGTTGCGGTGGCAGAAAACTATTTTCGTGGATGCTCCTGAGGGTTTGGGAATATCTGGGAATTTATAGGCTAAGGTAGGAGGTCAGGGAGTCTTCAAGGGGGCCACAAGCCCTAGGGGCGTGCCCCCCTAGCTTGTCGTCTCCTCGGGGCTTCTCTGGCTTGGACTCCAAGTCCTACGTGTGTCTTCTAGTCCAAGAAAAATCATCGTGAAAGTTTTATTCCGTTTGGACTCCGTTTGAGATTCCTTTTCTTCGGAACTCAGAAACAAGGAAAAAAACAGAAACTAGCACTGGGCTCAGGGTTAATAAGTTAGTCCCAAAAATAATATAAAATAGCATATTGATGCATATAAAACATCCAAAACAGATAATATAATAGCATGGAACAATCAAAAATTATAGATATGTTGGAGACGTATCAAGCATCCCCAAGCTTAATTCCTGCTCGTCCTCGAGTGGGTAAATGATAAAAATAGAATTTTTGATGTGGAATGCTACCTAACATATTTATCCATGTAATTTTCTTTATTGTGGCATGAATATTTAGATCCATAAGATTCAAAACAAAAGTTTAATATTGACACAAAAACAATAATACTTCAAGCATACTAACAAAGCAATCATGTCTTCTAAAAATAACATGGCCAAAGAAAGTTATCCCTACAAAATAATATAGTCTTGCTATGCTCCATCTTCATCACACAAAGTATTAAATCATGCACAACCCGATGACAAGCCAAGCAATTGTTTCATACTTTTGATGTTCTCAAATATTTTCAATTTTCATGCAATACATGAGTGTGAGCCATGGATATAGCAGTATAGGTGGAATAGAATATGGTGGTTGTGGAGAAGACAAAAAGAAGGAGATAGTCTCAAATCAACTAGGCGTATCAACGGGCTATGGAGATGCCCATCAATAGATATCAATGTGAGTGAGTATGGATTGCCATGCAATGGATGCACTAGAGCTATAAGTGTATGAAAAGCTCAAAAAGAAACTAAGTGGGTGTGCATCCAACTCGCTTGCTCACGGAGACCTAGGGCAGTTTGAGGAAGCCTATCATTCGAATATACAAGCCAAGTTTTGTAATGAAAATTTCCCACTAGTATATGAAAGTGATAACATGGGAGATTATCTACCATGAAAATCATGGTGCTACTTTGAAGCACAAGTGTGGAAAAAGGATAGTAGCATTGTCCCTTCTATCTTTTCTCTCTTTTTTTTTATTTTGGGCTCTTTGGCATCTCCTTTTCCATCCGGAGTATCATCCCAACTTGTGGGGGAATCATAGTCTCCATCATCCTTAGCTCACATGGGACAATGCTCTAATAATGATGATCATCACACTTTTATTTACTTTACAACTCAAGAATTACAACTCGATACTAGAACAAATATATGACTCTATATGAATGTCTCCGGCGGTGTACCGGGATGTGCAATGACTCAAGAGTGACATGTATAAAAAGTATGAATGGTGGCTTCGCCACAAATACGATGTCAACTACATTATCATGCGAATCAATATGACAATGATGAAGCGTGCCATAATAAACGGAATGGTGGAAGTTGCATGGCAATATATCTCGGAATGGCTATGGAAATGCCATAATAGGTAGGTATGGCAGCTGTTTTGAGGAAGGTATATGGTGGGTTTAATGCGCCGGCAAAAGTTGCGCGATACTAGAGAGGCTAGCAATGGTGGAAGGGTGAGAGTGCGTACAATCCATGGACTCAACATTAGTCATAAAGAACTCACATACTTATTGCAAAAAGTATTGGTTATGAAACAAAGTAATAGAAGCATGCTCCTAGGGGGATAGGTTGGCAGGAAAAGACCATCGCTCATCCCCGACCGCCACTCATAAGGAAGACAATAAATAAATAAATCATGCTCTGACTTCATCACATAACGGTTCACCATACATGCATGCTACGGGAATCACAAACTTTAACACAAGTATTTCTACCAATCCACAATTACTCACTAGCATGACTCTAATATTACTATCTTTATATCTCAAAACAATCAGAAGGAATCAAACTTCTCATAGTATTCAATGCACTTTATATGAAAGTTTTTATTATATCTCTCTTGGATGCCCATCATATTAGGACTAAATTCATAACCAAAGCAAATTACCATGTTGTTTAGAGACACTCTCAAAATAATATAAGTGAAGCAAGAGAGTTCAACAATTTCTATAAAATAAAACCACCATCGTGCTCTAAAAATATATAAGTGAAGTTGAAAGATTGTGGATGTCGCCAAGAGGGCAGTGAATAGGCGCTTTAAAATAATTATGGTTTAGGCTTGAGAAAATGCGGAATAAACCTAGCGGTTAATTTTTCAAGCAATGGCAAGGGAACACGGAGTGTCAAAGTCCTTCTCTCCAAAATGCCACCAAAGCAACTAATGTTAGGGAGGAAAATGAGAGGAAGAACAAGAAGGAGAACACCAAGAACTCCAAGATCTAGATCCAAGGGGTTCCCGGCCCTCACATAGAGGAGAAAGTGATTGGTGGGAATGTGGATCTAGATCTCCTCTCTATTTTCCCCCGAAAACTAGCAAGAATCCATGGAGGTATTGAGAGATAGCAAGCTCGAAGAAGGTCAACAATGGGGGGAGAACACGAGCTCAAGGGATGAGGTTCATTGGTGAAGAACACCCCTTTTATAGGTGGGAAAAAATCCAACCGTTATGCTCACGGCCCGCACAGAGCAGTACTACCGCTCAAGGGAGCGGTACTACCGCTAGGGCGGTGGAAGCCCTTTGAAAAACAAGAGCGAGGAGGCAAAAGGCCAATAGAACCGCCGGAGCGGAACTACCGCTCGTCCTCACGGTACTACCGCTAAGAGTAGTTGTACTACTGCTTGCGAGCGGTACTATGAAAATACATCAGTGCCTACCACCGCTGGACTTAAAACGATATTTTGGTCTGGAGCGGAAGTACCAAGGTAGTAACCATGGTAGTACCGCTCTGGAGTGGTAGCAAAAATTTACATCCGCTCCAAGCGATAGTGCCCGCAGTAGTACCGGTGCAGCCTTTTAAGGACACCAAAACTGCCACAACTTCTGCAAACGGACTTCGAATTCAACGAAACCAAGTTTGTTGGAAAGATAATGACAAGGGCTAACACAATATTGATAGAAATAAAAATAATAAGCAAATGAGAAAAGGACCATAAGAAATGGTGAGAACCCTTCCTTGAATAAGACCGGTAAAACCTCCAACACTGAAAACGCAATAGAAGAAGCATATCAAATCCGTTTTCGATGTACTAGAGCTTGTCACAAAGATAACCACAAGATCTAAAACCTCAAAAAGAGAAAATAGAAATAAGAATTGAGAAAATGATGCAAGGATGCAATGGTTTGAGCTCTCGACGAATGATACGATCAAGCTACTCACTTGAGAGCCCCCCTTGATAGTACGGCTATCGATCCTATAACCCGGTCTCGAAACTATCACCATGAGACCAGTAAAATAGGAAACCTATCAAGGGAAAACCTTTGCCTTGCACGAAGTCCACTTGAGCTAGATGTTGATGATCTTGACTCCCTCAAGTTGGACCACCTTTCGTGATTGTGTTGGCTCGATGAAGGCTAGTTGATTGCTCCCCCATACCCCACTATGGGTGAGTCACTCTTCGACACACCTTCACAAGTCCATTGTCACCACAATGGACGGAAAGCTACAAGCATGATTTCTTCGTGATGCTCAACTTGAGCTTGCACAACACAACCTTGATTTGGTGTCATCCTCCGTGGGTTGTATGTGATCTTCCTCTTGACGCAAGCCCATGGAAGCAAACCTAACCCCACATAGAACTCTCACAAAGACCATGGGTTAGTACACAAAGGGCAATGGACAATGCTTACCAAACCGTGAGATCACTTGATCCCACCCGGTGTATCTTCTACGCTTTGTGTGATAATCAACTTGAATCAATCTCTGTACTTAATCTTGATCAACCTTGACTCTTTCCAACTCTCTTCATTTGGATGATGTCTTGAAGGTAAACATGAATGATCACACAATCTTCTTCTTCAAGACATGCTTGCAATATGCTCAATACTCACATGACCAATCTTTGGATAATTCCTTAATAGCACCTTGGTCAACTCATAAACTCCTTGAAACCAACACATGGACTTCAAGAAATGCCTATGGACAAATCCTTCAAATATAACTCAACGCAACCATTAGTCCATAGAGAATGTCATCAATTACCAAAACCACACATGGGGGCACTAAGGGAGTCCTGGATTAGGGGGTCCTCAGATAGACGGACTATATACTTTGGCCGGATTGTTGGACTATGAAGATACAAGATTGAAGACTTCATCCCGTGTCCGGATGGGACTCTCCTTTGCGCGGAAGGCAAGCTTGGCGATTTGGATCTGTAGATCTCCTCCCTTGTAACCGACTCTGTGTAACCCTAGCCCCCTTCGGTGTCTATATAAACCGTAGGGTTTAGTCCATAGGAGAACAACAACAATCATACCATAGGCTAGCTTCTAGGGTTTAGCCTCTCCGATCTCGTGGTAGATCAACTCTTGTAATACTCATATCATCAAGATCAATCAAGCAGGAAGTAGGGTATTACCTCCATCGAGAGGGCCTGGACCTGGGTAAACATTGTGTCCCCCGCCTCCTGTTACCATCTGCCTTAGACGCACAGTTTGGGACCCCCTACCCGAGCCCGCCGGTTTTGAAACTGACATTGGTGCTTTCATTGAGAGTTCCACTATGTTTTCACCATAAGGCTTGATGGCTCCTTCGATCATCGGCAACGATGCGATCCAAGGTGAGGTTTTTCTCCCCGGACAGATCTTCGTATCCGGCGGCTTCGCACTGCAGGCCAACTCGCTTGGCCATCTGGAGAAGATCGAAAGCTACGCCCCTGGCCATCAGGTCAGGTTTGGAAGCTTGAACTACACCGCCGACATCCGCGGAGACTTGATCTTTAACGGATTCGAACCCATGTCAGGTGCACCGCACAGTCACGATGAGCATGATTTAGCTCCGTCATCGGACAGTGTTCGGGAGATCACACCTGTAACTACTCCGGCCCTTAATATGAAACAGATCGCGCCATCCGAGGATGGGTGGATGGACCCCACCACAGAGGCCACACACTCAGCGGCGATAGAACCGAATACTAAATCCACCTCCTACGAGACCTGTGTTGCTGGACCTTGGGATTCGTCCCGGCCACGGTCTCCAAACCACCTGCATCTGTACCTATCAAATTTGATTGGGCGCCGATCACGGAGTTTTCCTCCGCGGACATCTTTCAGCACTCGCCCTTGGGTGATGTGCTAAATTCATTAAGGTCCCTCTCCTTGTCAGGAGGCCCTTGGCCGAACCGCGTTCGGCTTGAGTGGGAAGCAGACGACGAAGAAATTCGTTCCCCATCCACCACCCACTTAATAGCCACTGTCGACGACTTAACCGACATGCTTGATTTCGGCTCTGAAGACATCGACGGTATGGACGATGATGCGGGAGACGAACAGGAACCACCGCCCGCAGGGCGCCGGACTGCCACTTCATCACATGATATATACATGGTGGATACACCCAAAGAAAATGACGACGAGGAGCGGGAGGAAGCAGCGAAGGACAATTCCCTTGAGAAGCAACCAAAGCGACGGCGTAAGCGCCGCTCCAAATCCCGCTCCGGCAAAAACAGCGATAGCAGTGCAAGAAAGAGTAACACCCCGGTCGACCCTAAAGGAGACAATGACCACATGAACCCAGTGGTGGAGCAGGATGAACCAGCGGACGACGAACATAGTACGGAGACGCTGTCCGGTCACGACGACCCCGAGGGTAAAACTCATCAACCCGTCTCCGAAGACATGAATAGTCCGGACGGCGATGCACACATCATCCCTGAAATACACTTGGAACAAGAGAACCTTCATAAAAGGATCATTGAAACCGCGCGGAGCCTGAAGAAGCAGAAGCAAAGGCTCAAGACCGCGCAGAATACGCTCAACAATAGATGGAATAAAGTGCTTGACACGGAAGAAAAGTACGGCGGTAATTGCCACACAAAAAGCTATCCAAACCACAAGTTGTTGCCTGAATTCGATGACAAGGCCTTAGAGCCCACTCAGCCGGAAAATAAAATGGCAAATCAACCGGACCGGCCACCCCGTGGTCGCGACAGGGTGGCTAACGATGACGTACACAAGTCAGCACACAACCTACATGAGGACCTACACAAAAAAGCCGGTTTGACCAGGTCCATTTACGGACCTAGGAAGCGCATTTTGGCACAAAATCATCACCGCCCAAATGACTATACTGATAGAATATTAGTTCGGAATCAAAATCGAACACTACAACCGTCAGACACACCCAAATACAGAGGTGTCGCACACCCCCTATGCTTCACCGACGAGGTACTGGACCATGAATTCCCAGAAGGATTCAAACCCGTGAACATAGAGTCATACAACAGAACAACAAACCCTGGGGTCTGGATTAAGGACTTTATCCTTCACATCCACATGGCTCGTGGAGATGATCTCCACGCCATCAAATACTTGCCCTTAAAGTTGAAAGGACCAGCTAGGCACTGGTTGAAAAGCCTCCCCGAAAACTCAATTGGAAGTTGGGAAGAGCTCGAGGACGCTTTCAGGGCTAATTTTCAAGCGACCTATGTCCGACCTCCGGATGCAGACGATTTAAGTCACATAATTCAACAACCCGGAGAGTCAGCCCGAAAGCTTTGGAACAGATTCCTCACTAAGAAGAATCAAATTGTCGACTGCCCGGACGCTGAAGCCTTAGCGGCTTTCAAACATAGTGTCCGGGACGAATGGCCTACCAGACACCTCGGCCAGGAAAAACCAAGGACAATGGCAGCCCTAACAAGCCTTATGACCCGCTTTTGCGTGGGCAAGGATAGTTGGCTGGTCCGCAGCGGCACCAGCGACCCAAGCACATCCGAAGTCAGGGATGGCAGCGGAAAACCACGACGCAATGAAAGCAAGCGTCGAAGCAACGAATTCAACCTAGACAATACGGCAGTAAACGCCAGATTTAGGGGCTCTCGACCCGGTCAACGGAAAAAGCCATTCAAAGGCAGCAGCGATGGACCGTCCAGCCTAAACAAGATTCTGGACATATTATGTCAGATTCACGGCACCTCCGATAAACCTGCAAATCACACCAACAGAGAATGCTGGGTCTTTAAGCAGGCCGGCAAGCTAAACGCCGAACACAAGGGGAGGGAGACACCAAGTGAAGACGAGGATGAGCCTCACCAACAAAACACTGGGGGACACAAAAAATTCCCACCAGAAGTCAAAACAGTGAACATGATTCACGTAACGAAGAGGAGGAGCACACGCGCACTCCGAGATGTACGCGCCATAGAGCCCGTTACCCCCAAGTTCAACCCTTGGTCGGCCTGCCCAATCACTTTTGATCGCAAGGATCACCAGACTAGTATCCGGCATGAAGGATTGGCCGCCTTGGTACTAGACCCAATAATTGACGGATACCATCTCACCCGAATCCTAATGGACATCGGTAGTAGTCTTAATCTAATATATCAAGACACAGTCCGCAAAATGGGGATAGACCCAACAAGAATCAACCAAAGCAATACTACCTTTAAAGGAGTAATACCAGGCCCAGAAGCCCGATGCACGGGCTCTATAGTACTAGAGGTTGTATTCGGTTCTCCCGACAACTTCCGAAGCGAAGAATTAACCTTCGACATCGCTCCATTCCGAAGCGGCTATCAAGCACTACTCGGAAGAATAGCCTTCGCTCGTTTTAATGCAATACCGCATTACGCTTATCTTAAGCTTAAGATGCCTGGTCCACATGGCATCATCATAGTTAGCGGAAACTTAGAGCGTTCCTTACATGCGGAGGAAAGTACGGGGGCTTTCGCAACCGAACACTGAACGACCCCTCCAACCAGAATAAATGATCGGTCATCAAGACCGCGGACACGGCTAGACGAGTCCGACACACCCCTCCCTGTAACAGTTCAGACAAACCCGAGATTGGGTCGATGGATATACCCCCATAGGTGGTGCTAGGGGCTTCCCGCATGTAAAAAGGACTATAGTTCGGTTTGACCTTACTTAGATTGAATTTCAATAGTCTATTAAAAATAACCCATTTTCCGCACGTAGACTTTCACCTGGGTTTTTTCTCTCTTGCAGATGACAATCGTGATACACCCTTCCAGGACATGGCACAATGGAGACACAGACACAGACTTGCAGCAGGGCCCCACTCAAAGGTTTCTTTCTAAGACCCTGTGTAAACCTTTCTCACTATCTCTTGTTGCTTCACGCCCTCCGGATACTTAGCACAAACGAGAGGGATGCTGACGTTATTGGAATTTTCGCCATGTCAGACTGATGCACGTACCTAGAAATTCAGGGTTCATTATCAAGGGCTTTGCTCAGCCCGGTATACGTTGTAAAGTCCGAATACCTTAGGGAGTGTTTGGCGTTGCGAGTTTGGCCTTATATGCATTAGCTCTGAATCATGTCTTTGGTCACATGTTGGGTTTTCCCGGCTACCGTGCTTTGCTACCTTACGTTCCGCTCTATCAGCTAAGGTGGCACCGAGAGAACTACTGCAATAGTGCCCTGGTTCATCTGGATGAGCACCTCAGTACAGAAAGCCGAAAACTGACTGTCATGATAAAGCGCGAGACTGGTCAACCACTTGAGGACTCAGCGGAATCTTCGTGATACCTCCGCATTAACGAAGGACCGGTTTCTCGGTCATGTATGTACGCGCATCGTATTCGGATAAGCGCGGAAGTACCAGGGGCTATATAGTATCCCCACTGTCAAACTCCTATGGCTAAGTGAAAGTGTTAAAGCAATATAGTCTGATTGCCTTGTTCGCCGCGCTATCACCTCCTTAATGGACCAAGACGTTGGATCAAGTGTGAATACGCACTTTTCCGAACACCCCCGCATTATATGGGTGGGGGATGAAGCCGACGACTGCAAACTTTCAGGTTATATACATACATAAAATGGCCACACAGGAGGCATCATAATACTTTCAGGAAAAAGTATAAACACAACCTTTATCATCCAAATAGCATTGTTTTTACAATTGGGATACATGTCACTCGAACATGATACTCTTTGAGCACTGAGCCTCTATTAAACGAGCGCCTTCTAGGACTTCTTCTAAATAGTGCTCGACCGAGACCTGGCCTGCGGCCGGACCCTGGGTTGCAATAGCGATGGCATCCATCTCTTCCTAGTATGTCTTAACACGGGCAAGAGCCATCCGCGTACCCTCTATGCACGCCAACGTCTTTACGGCATCGATATGTTGCACAACACCAAGGAATCGTTGCACTAAACCAAAATAACTATTCGGCTTTGGTCCTTCCGGCCAAAGATGATCCACGACAGACCTCATGGAAAGCCCGGACAACCTATGGAGCTCAGGCCACTTGGCCATTTGCTCATTTAACAGCAGCGGACGCGTCGGAGCACTGAACTGCGACCAGAACAATCTCTCTACTTTGTGATCTTCTTGACCTTTGAAAAACTCAGTCGCATCAGCAGCACTCATTGCCTAGTCCGCATACGCGTCTGCAGCACTCCATAATCGATCCAGAGGGGCATACTTCGGATCTCCGAACTTCGTCTGCAACAAAAGGGCTTCCCAGCCGTGATATCTCCGGCTTGATGGAGCTCCTCCTCTGTCGCTCTGATTTTAGAATGGGTTTCCTTGGCTGCCTCCATGGCTTTCTTCAGGTCAGCCGCTCTCGCCTGGCTTTCCTTTTCAAGAAGCTCATATCGGCCGACGGCATCTTTCAGCTCATCGGCCATCTTGGCTATTTTATCTTCGCTTTTGCGATGAGCAGCCTGTTCGGCTCTTAAGTCTTCTGCCGCCTTTAGGGCGGCCGCATCACTCCTCCTGGCTTGTTCCTTCGCTCGGGCAAGTTCCGCCCGAAGGGTCTCCATGGCGGCAGCTCCATCTGCAGTCACAACATATTATAGATACTAGCATCATGCTCCTCTTAATATTTGTTGACCACCCAAAAATACATACCATGTGCCTCGTCAAGCCGCTTGTTCACAAGCGCAATGTCAGCATCTGCCACATCAAGTTGCCGGCTCAAACCGGCAAACTCAATAGTCCGGCCAGCCACCAGACTGTCAGCCGTCTGCACATGAAAGCAGCGTGATTATTTACCTGGGACTATGATCCTCTGTTTGCTGCCCCTGGACAGCAACCAGAGTCTCAGGGGCTACTATCTGTATAGAGCACACCTAGCGTGTGCTATACCATCAAAAAATTCTTATATATTACTTTTCATACCTCAAAGCCTCTTAGCAGGCTCATAAAAGCTTCATGCAACCCACTTGTGGCGGATGAGATCCTCTCAACCATCGTACTCATTAAAGTAAGATGCTCCTCTGAAATAGCCGCTTTCTCCAAAAGGCTCATCAGTGCATCCGGTTGCCCACCGGACAGTCCCGGACTCTTTTTGTTGCTCTCCATAGGAAACGAATATTCCGGACTGCGGGTGGCCGAAGGGTTACCTTCTGGCCTTGGCGGATCAGGAGAACCCCTCTGTGATGACACCTCAGGGTCGTCCATCCCATGAGGCGGGGAGGCAGGGGGAGGCGTTTCGCTCTCCATCATCTCCGGAAGAAGATCCCCCGAAGGCGAACTCTGCTAAGAAGGGCTACGAGCCAGACTGCAAGATATATGTCTCGGTTATTGTCCTCGGAGATAAAGCATGATATATTTACCAAAAGTACTCTTGATTCACTTAGAGCTCGGTGGAGGGCTGGCCCCCTTGCGGGCATTGTGCGGTAAGGACGCCCCCCGGGGCAGTGCCTCCTAATGAAGATTTCTTCCCTCGTTCGGAACCTTTCGTTTCCAAGTCGTCAAAGACAGTCCTTTTCCTTCCTTGGGGGGAGAGGATTCTAGATTCTTCTCCCCGATCATCCTCCTTCGTGGAGACGCTAATTCCCCCAGTTTGGACGAGTAATGTGTGAGGCCCGCTTTCGGCTTCTTTATCCCTCCCTTTATCTTCCCCTGATGGCACTTGATAAAGTGCGTGCTCGAGCATCTTGGCTAGTACAGGATCCGGGGAGCCTTCGGGAAGGGGGGCCGAACACCTGATCATCTTCGCCTTTCTTATCCAGTCCTGGCAAAGATCGATTTTCTCAGAATGATGTTGTGAAAAATAAAAAAATAGCATGTCCGGCCGCGGGATTACTCACCTGGGTATCTGGACAGTTGCAGTTGAGACCCGCATCCTCGGTGGTGTCCGGACACTTTATTCGTGCTCCGAAGAACAATCCATACATATCTTCGAGCGTCATGCCGAAGAACTGCTGAATAGCTCGCGGTCCTTCCGGGTTGAACTCCCACATATGGAAAGATCGACGTTGGCATGGCAGGACCCGACGAACTAGCATAACTTGCATTACTTTGACGAGACCGACATCCCTCTTGAGGAGATCTCGGATGCAACTTTGCAATGTCGGCACGTCATTAACCGGCCCCCAGTCTAGCCCCTTGTTGACCCATGACGCCAGTTGTGGTGGGGGGCCCGAATGGAAGGTGGGGGGAGCCAGCCACTTAGTACTTCGGGGAGCTATAATGTAAAACCACTCCCGCTGCCATAAGTTGGATATATCTGGAAAGGAACCCTTTGGCCATGGGGCATCGACGCCTTTGCTTATTGTGGCACCTCCGCATTCTGTGTGTCGCCCATTGATCATCTTCGGCTTCACATTGAAGCTCTTGAGCCATAAGCCGAAGTGTGGGGTGATGCGGAGGAAGGCCTCACATACGACGATAAACGACGAGCTGTGAAGAATGGAATCCGGAGCTAGATCATGGAAGTTGAGCCCATAATAGAACATGAGCCCTCTGACGAAGGGATCAAGGCTAAATCCTAGCCCTCGGAGGAAGTGGGAAACAAATACGACGCTCTCGTCGGGTTTGGGAGTAGGGATGACCTGCCCTCGGGCAGGCAGCCTGTGCGAGATTTCAGCGGTCAGATACCTGGCCTCCCTTAGCTTCTTGATGTCCTCCTCTGTGACGGAGGAAGCCATCCACCAGCCCTGAAGGTTGGATCCGTACATGATTGAAGGTCCAAAGCGCTTCGCCTGAGCCTCGGGTGTTGGAACTCGAGGTGGGGGAAGGGAATGATTGAGCGCGAGAAGAAAAGGACAGGCTTTGGCCCCTTTATAAAGAGGGAAAATATCAAGCATCCTTCACGTGGCTGTTTGGAACTTGCCTAAAATCAAGGAGTCGTACTAACGAGCATGATTGGGTTACCCACACCCATATTGATGAGAATCCCGGGATAAGGGGACACGATCTCTGCTTCGACAAGACGTGCCAAGAAAACTGCCTCGCAATATGTGCAGTGGCTGGTTGAGAAAAAACGGTTCGAATAATAACTGGGGCCATGGCGTGATATCACGTTAAGAAAAGTTGTCAGCGGATTAGATTTGTGGAAATATTATACTCTCTACGGTGGTATGTGGAATTTGTTTTGCAGAGCCGGACACTATCCTTGTGTTCAAAATATTCTATGGAGTATTCGGAGGAGGAACCCGCCTTGCAATGCCGAAGACAATCTATGCGCCGGACTCATCGTCATTGTAGCCTGGTTCAGGGGCTACTGAGGGAGTCCTGGATTAGGGGGTCCTCAGACAGCCGGACAATATACTTTGGCCGGACTGTTGGACTATGAAGATACAAGATTGAAGACTTCGTCCCGTGTCCGGATGGGACTCTCCTTTGCGTGGAAGGCAAGCTTGGCGATTCGGATCTGTAGATCTCCTCCCTTGTAACCGACTCTGTGTAACCCTAGCCCCCTCCGGTGTCTATATAAACTAGAGGGTTTAGTCCATAGGACAACAACAACAATCATACCATAGGCTAGCTTCTAGGGTTTAGCCTCTCCAATCTCATGGTAGATCAACTCTTATAATACTCATATCATCAAGATCAATCAAGCAGGAAGTAGGGTATTACCTCCATCGAGAGGGCCCGAACATGGGTAAACATTGTGTCCCCCGCCTCCTGTTACCATCCGCCTTAGACACACGGTTCGGGCCCCCCTACCCAAGATCTGCTGGTTTTGACAACGACAGGCACCGCATGTCCTTTCAATCTCCCCCATTTTGGTAATTGATGACAATCACTTTCAAGAGGGTTTATATAAGGAATTGTGCATCACACCATGCAATGCAACAACCATTAATGTATGCGTATGAGATGCAAATGCTTAGGAACAACACCAAAGCAAGAAGAAATTACTCTCTAAACTTCTCCAAAAAACTCTCTGAAACTTCTCCCACATTGGCATTGATTGCCAAAATGGGCGAAAAGCTTAGAAGGCCAATATAAATTGTGGTCCTCCATAAATTGTGTATTTCACAACAAGAGAGTGGAATGCAATACACATATCCAAAGGTAAAAACTTGGAGGAAGACAAACTATATTGAGGCAGAAAGATTGTTGAAGAATGATATGCCATAAAGACATAACAAAGAGAGACACAAGCAATAAAGCAATCAAAAGACACCAATTGAAGCAAGCAATCAGAGGATATCAATTGAACCAACTAGACCAAAGATCCTATGAGCCACATGAATAGAGGATATTAAGATATGAGCAAAGGTGTGTTCTAAAGAAACTAGAGAACCTCCCCATGATTTGTGCACAAATACGAATTTTTGTATTTGGATACAAAGTGCACAAATAGGATCATAGCTCCCCCAAAATCAATAGAAACTTACAACAAGTGCAAGTGAGCATATAGGAAACAAAGCCTAGCACTTGCAACAAACACATGGTTGAGCAACATGTAAACAACACAACTTTAGAAAAGGCTCAACCAACGTGTTGTGTGTGAGTCAGGGCAAAGCACTTGAGAAGACTAATATAAGGATGAGCTTAAGCATCAACATAGTCTTGAATAAATGAGATACAAGGTGCAAACTACTGCAGGATGCTACTAACGCGACACTACGATCAGAGACCCATCGACGAAACTGTGTGCGATGTAATAGTCGCAAACGGTGATGTAAAAAATCGTCAAAAGGTGCAAAATGTTTCCGATGACAGATGCATCAAACACGGTTCGGATTTTAGTTGCATGTGCGATGAAGGGCATACAGTTAAGTTCAATGAACTATTCGCGATGAGGGAGAAGAATAGAAACGGGCAGCCAGATGAAGGTGTGTGCAATATACATCATACGGTTCACGCGGATGAACTGTTTGTGATTAGGCAACACAAAAGAAACAGCCAACCAGATCAAGGTGTGTGCGATATATGGCATACTGTTCACTTGGATGAACAGTTTACTTTGAGCCAAGAGAACAAAAACGGTTCAATTTAACAGGATGTGTGCAATACGCGGCAAATAGGTCTGTAAACAGAAATGTGTGCAAAGACGGATAATAACACAAACGATTGCTTCTAATAAGACGTATGTGATATGCTCTGTCTACACAACATCTATTGGCCATTGGGCGACCGGCGGTCATTCGAGTATGCCATAAGGATGCGAAGAGGCATCCTATATCAGCAAGGACTAGTTGTTCCACAAATAGCTCATCTAAGAGAACTCTCAAGTTAACTATGCTCAGGCAGGGCAGCCATGAGATGGGTGACCGGATGGGAAGTTGTCAAATTTTCAAAACCCACTGATGGGATTGATCATAAATGTCCTTAATGGACCTTTAAGATACATTAATGGACCTTTAAGATACATCCCATCAGTGGGTTTTGAAATTTTGATAACTTCCCATCCGGTCACCCATCTCTTAACACGTGTTAAAGAAGGTCTATCGCATTACTTTTTGACAATGTGCGATACGTGGCATACAGTTGATCTATCCGACCTATTTGTGATGGAATAAGCCATGTGTGTTGTGGGGTGGAATTGACCTTAAGGTACTTGTTTTGATTTTTTTCTTAACACATGTTAAAGATGGTCTACCGCATTACTTTTTGACTATGGGCTACATGGTGATACGTCTCCAACGTATCTATAATTTATGAAGTATTCATGCTGTTATATTATCATTCTTGGATGTTTTACAATCATCTTATAGCAACTTTATATCATTTTTTGGGACTAACCTATTGGCCCAGTGCCCAGTCCCAGTTGTTGTTTTTGGCTTGTTTTTTACATCGCAGGAAATCAATATCAAACGGAGTCCAAACACCGTGAAACTTTTTGTGGATTTTTTATGGACCATAAGACCACCAATGGGCCAGAGCAGCACCTGGGGGTGTCCCGAGGAGGGCACAATCCACCAGGCATGCCTGGGGGGGAAGGCGCACCCAGGTGGGTTGTGCCCACCTCAGTGGCCTCCCACACCCCCTCTTTACCCTATAAATTCACAAATATTCCAAAAACCCTCGGGGTTAATCTAGATCAGAAGTTCCGCCACCGCAAGGCTCTGTAGCCACCGAAAACCAATGTAGACCCTTTCCGGCACCCTATCGGAGGGGGAAACATCTCTGGTGACCATCTTCATCATCCCGGCGGCCACCACGATGAGGAGAGAGTAGTCCACCCTCGAGGCTCAGGTTTTGTACCAGTAGCTATGTGTTTAATCTATCTATCTATCTCTCTCTCATGTTCTTGAGATGTCATGATCTTGATGTAGCGCGGGCTTTGTTAATATAGTCGGATCATATGGTGTTTTCCCCTCTCTATCTTGTTGTGATGAATTGAGTTTTTCCCTTTGAGATTTCATTGTTATCAGATTGAATACTTTTATGGATTTGAGAACAGCTAATATATGTCTTGCAATTGAATACTCGTGGTGACAATGGGGTATCATATTGATTCACTTGATATATGTTTTGGCACTCAAATCGCGGATTCCCGAGGTGACATTGGGGTAATCTATGCATAGGGGTTGATGCACAATATCTCACGAGTTCTTATTGAGTTTTGTGTGGATGAAGCTTTTGAGATTTAGGAAAACCATGATATGAGAAGAATTAAGGACACACAAAATCTCAATCTTGGGGATGCCCAAGGCACCCCAAGATAATATTTCAAGAAGTCTCAAGCATTTAAAGTTGGGGATGCCCCGATAGGCATCCCACCTTTCCTCTTCAACAATTATCGGTTAGTATCGGTTGAGCCTAAGTTTTTACTTCTTCACATGACTTGTGCTATTCTTAGAATGTCATTTTCTTTTCATTTTGCTTGTTGTTTTAATAAAATTATTAAATCTGAAAGTTTTTAAATAAAGTAGAGCCCTCAAATAGTTGCGAGGGAGGCTAGGTAAGCGGCATTCACATCCCGTCAACAAAGCTCTTTTCTATGGAATTGCTCTAGTGCTTCACTTATATCTTTTTTAGCATGGTGTGCTTTAGTATTTTGAAGAAATTTTCTCTTGCTTCACTTAAATTAATTTGAGAGAAAGAAATATTATGCTCATGATCTTCATTTATATATTTTTGGAGTATCTTGTCATTTACTCGTGTGCTTCACTTATATCCTAGGAGTAAATTGTTGAATAAATTGAATGTCTTTGAGGGAGTCCTGGATTAGGGGGTGTTCGGATAGCCGGACTATACCTTCAGCCGGACTCCTGGACTATGAAGATACAAGATTGAAGACTCCGTCCCGTGTCCAGAAGGGACTTTCCTTGGCATGGAAGGCAAGTTTGGCGATACGGATATAAAGATCTCCTACCATTGTAACCGACTTTGTGTAACCCTAACCCTCTCCGGTGTCTATATAAACCGGAGGGTTTTAGTCCGTAGGACAATAGACACATCAACAACCATACCGTAGGCTAGCTTCTAGGGTTTAGCCTCCTCGATATCGTGGTAGATCTACTCTTGTACTACCTATATCATCAATATTAATCAAGCAGGACGTAGGGTTTTACCTCCATCGAGAGGGCCCGAACCTGGGTAAAACTTTGTGTCCCTTGCCTCTTGTTACCATCCGGCCTAGATGCATAGTTCGGGACCCCCTACCCGAGATCCGCCGGTTTTGACACCGACATTGGTGCTTTCATTGAGAGTTCCTCTGTGTCGTTGGCGTCAGGCTCGATGGCTCGTACGATCATCGATAGAGATACAGTCCAGGGTGAGACCTTCCTCCCCGGACAGATCTTCGTCTTCGGCGGCTTCGCACTGCGGGCCAATTCGCTTGGCCGTCTGGAGCAGATCGAAAGCTACGCCCCTGGCCGTCAGGTTAGATTTGGAAGTTTAAACTACACGGTGGACATCGGGACTTGATCTTCGATGGATTCGAGTCACTGCCAAGCGCGTCGCACTGTCATGACGAGCATGATCTAGCTCTGCCGCCGAACAGTGCCCTGGAGGCCGCACCCGCATCGGCTCCGACCCTTAATTCGGAGCCAACTGCACCGATCGAGGATGGGCGGTTGGACGTCACCTCGGGGGCTGTGACCCCAACGGCGATTGAGCCAAGCACCAGCCCCGCACTTTGTGAGACTCGTGACTCCAAAGAACCGGACTCCTCTCCGGACTCCGAACCCTCCGCGCCCCTACCGATCGAATCCGATTGGGCGCCGATCATGGAGTTCACTACCGCGGACATCTTTCAGCACTCGCCTTTCGGCGATATCCTGAAGTCACTGAAGTCTCTCTCTTTATCAGGAGAGCCCTGGCCGGACTACGGTCAGCAAGGTTGGGGTACGGACGATGAAGAAATTCAAAGCCCACCCACCACCCACTTTGTAGCCACTGTCGACGATTTAACCGACATGCTCGATTTCAACTCCGAAGACATCGACGGTATGGACGCCAATGAAGGAGACGATGAAGAACCAGTGCCTATTGGGCCCTGGAACGCCACCTTGTCATATGACGTATACACGGTGGACGCACCAAAAGATGACGACGAGGAGTGGAAGGACGCACCGAAAGCTTGTTCCCTCGAAAGGCAGTCAAAGCGGCGACGCAAGCGCCGCCCCAAATCCTGCCTCGACAGAAATAGCGATCATACAGACCCAGCGCTGGAGCAGGGCGAACCGCTGCCGGACAACGGTAATCCGGATAATCAAACCAAACAAACAAATCCTATCAAGGCTAATGGTCCGGACAACACAACGCCGGACAGACACCCGGAGCAGCAGACTGCCTGTAAAAGGCTTGTTGCCACCGCGAGGAGTCTGAAAAAGCAGAAGCAAAGGCTCAAAGCCGCACAAGACACATTCCAAATCAGATGGAGTAAAATACTCAACACTGCAGCAAGGTACGGCGACAATCGCCCCTCCAAGAGCTACCCAAAGCGGAAGCTGCTACCCGAATTCGATGAGGAGGCCTCAGAACCCCTACAACCAAATATCAAAGCAGCCACCTGGTCGGATAGACGACCCCTCTACCAACACAGATCGGCATACAACACCGCTCACAATACAATACGCGACCCATATGAGGGCTCGCATCCAAAGGACGGCGCAACAAGATCCATCTATGGACTACGCAAGCGCGCCCCAGCATACAATGCAACACAACAAACATCCGAACAACGTGGTACACCCAGCTATAGGGGTGCCGCACACCCCCTATGTTTCACCGACGAGGTGCTGGACCATGAATTTCCAGAGGGATTCAAGCCCGTAAACATAGAGGCATACGACGGAACAACAGACCCTGGGGTCTGGATTGAGGACTACATCCTTCATATCCATATGGCTTGAGGAGATAATCTCCACGCCATCAAGTACCTACCCCCCAAGCTCAAAGGGCCAACTCGTCACTGGCTCAAAGGCCTACCCGAAAGCTCCATTGGAAGTCGGGAAGAGCTCGAAGACGCCTTTCGGGCAAATTTTCAAGGGACTTATGTCCGACCTCCGGATGCGGACGATTTGAGTCATATAACTCAACAGCCCGGAGAGTCAGCCCGAAAGCTTTGGAACAGGTTTCTTACTAAAAAGAACCAGATTGTCGACTGTCCGGAAGCCAAAGCCTTGGCAGCTTTCAAGCATAGCGTCCGTGACGAATGGCTCGCCAGACACCTCGGCCAAAATAAGCCAAGAACGATGGCCGCACTAACAAACCTCATGACCCGCTTTTGCGTGGGTGAGGACAGCTGGCTAGCCAGATGCAGCACCAGCGACCCCAGTACATCCGAAGTTAGATATGGAAATGGGAAATCACGGTGCAACAGCAATAACAAACACCGGAATAAAGAAGACAGCACGAAGGGCACGACAGTAAATGCCGGATTCAAAAACTCTCGGCCAGGTCAAAAGCCGCCCCCTAAAGGCACCAGAGATGAATTGTCCAGCCTCAACAAAATTCTGGACCAAGTATGTCAGATTCATAGTACCCCTGGTAAACCTGCTAATCATACCCACAGAGAATGTTGGGTCTTCAAGCAGTCCGGCAAGCTCAACGCCGTACACAAGGGGGAGGATACACCAAGTGAAGACGAGGACGAGCCCCCCAAGCAAGACACGGGGGAACAAAAGAAATTTCCACCAGAAATCAAAACAGTAAACGTGTTACACGTAATAAAGGGAAAAAACAATGCGGCACTCTCAGGAAAATATACCCAAGTGCCTGTCAACACGAAGTCCTACCACTGGTCATCTCAACCGATCACTTTTGACCATCGCGATTACTCAGCAAGTATCCGACACATAGGATGGGCTGCCCTGGTACTAGACCCAATAATTGGCGGATATCACTTCACAAGAGTCTTGATGGACGGCGGCAGTAGCCTAAACCTAATATATCAGGATACAATCCGCGGGATGGGGTTAGATCCAACACAAATTTGCCATAGCAATACTACCTTTAAAGGAGTAACGCCGGGCCCAGGGGCTCGTTGTACGGGCTCCCTCCTACTACAATTTATATTCGGCTCCCCCGATAACTTCCGTCGCGAGCATTTAACTTTAATATTCTGGCTCGGACGCGAAGCTTTCGCTCGCTTTAATGCAATACCACATTACGCCTCCCTCACACTCAAGATGCCCGATCCACGTGGCATCATTATAGTGCACGGAAATATCAAGCGATTTCTGTGCGCCGAAGAGAGTGAGGCTGCCTTGGCAGCCGCACACTAAAGGCGCCCGGACAAGCAAAAGCATACAATAGGTCGTCAAGACCTCAGATACAACTAATCAAGTCTGGCGCCGTTATTTATACGGAATAAGTGGTCACACCCCTATTTTTCAATACAAGGGGCTCAACGCGCGCAGACAAGTGGCAAATTCCTATCATCTTCAAATATACATGGTTTCTTTAAAAACTATATTTTTGCACGATGACTTTTTCACTTAACTTCCTCTCTTTTGTACAGACGATCATCGTGCTACACCCGTCCAGGATACGGCGCAACGGAGACACAGGCGCAAACGTGCAGCAGGGACCCGCTCCAAGGATTCTTTTTAGATTAAGACCCTGCGTAAACCTTTTTTACTGTCTCTTGTTGACATATATCCACCTTTGAGAAGGATGCTGACGTCTTGGCATGTGGCCACGCCAGAACAATGCACGTACCTGGACACAAGGGGCTTCTTACAAAGGCCACTATTTAGGCCCGGTTTATACCACAAAGACCGAATACCTTAGGGAGTGTTCGGCGTCGCGAGTTTGGCCCTATATGCATCAGCTCCGAATCATTGTCTTTGGTCAAATGTTGGGTTTGCCCGGCTCCTGTGTTTTGGTGCCTTACGTTCCGCCTTGCCGGCTAAGGTAGCACCAGGAGAACTACTGCAATTGTTCCCTGGTTCATCCGAACGAGCACCTCAGTAGAGAAAGCCGAACACTGACTGTCATGATATAGCGTGAGATTAGTCAACCACTCAATGACCTGTGGGAATGTTAGAATTCCTCCGCCTTAACGAAGGGCCGTTTTCCGGCCAGGCATGTACGCACCCCGGAATCGGGACAGTGCTGAGCCACCAGGGGCTATCTCGTAGCCCCACTATCAAACTCCTATGGCTAAGTGAAAGTGCTAAAGCATTATAGTCCGGTTGCCTCGCTCGCTCTGCTATCACCTCCTTAATAGGACCAAGACGTTGGGTTAAGTGTGAACGCGTGTTTTTGCGAGCACCTCTGCATTATATGCATGGGGGTTGAAGCCGACGACTGCAATCTTTCAGGTTATACGCATGTATACATAAACGGCCGCCCAGGAGGCATCATATTACTTTCAGGAAAAAGTATAAAAATAGCCTTATAAAAATTCATAAAAGCATTTCGCTTACAATGAGATTACATATCACTCAAACATAATATTTTTTGAGCACTGGGTCTCTATCAAACGGGCACCCTCAAGAACTTCTTCAAAGTAGTGCTCAGCAGCCTTTCGACCTATAGCCGAATCCCGTGCTGCAACATTGGTAGCATCCATCTCCGCCCAGTATGCCTTAACACGGGAAAAGGCCATTCGCGCCCTCTATGCACGCCGACCTCCTCATCGCATCAATGCGCGGCACCACGTCAAGAACCTGCTGCACCAAGCCGAAATAGCTGCTCGGTTTTGACCCTTCCGGCCACAGCTGATCCACAATAGACCTCATGGAGAGTCCGGACAACCTACTTAGTTCGGCCCATTCGGCTAATTGGTCAGTCAATGAAAGTGGACGCTCGGGAGAATGGAATTGTCTCCAAAACAGCTGGTCTACTTCACGGTCCGTCTAACCCTGGAAGTACTTGGCCCCATCGACAGCGCTCGCCGCCAAATCCATATATACATCCTCCGAACTCCACAGTCGATCCAATGGGGCATACCGTGGATCTCCGAATTTCCTCCGCAACATAAAGGATTTCCCAGCTACAATATCCCCGGCTTCCCGCAGCTCCTCATTCTTTGCCCTCATAGCAGAGCGGAGATCCTTTTTCATCGCAGCGGCCTTCTCAAGGTCCGATGCCTTCGCTTGGTTTTCCTTTTCAAGAACCCGGCAACGGTTGGCGGCGGCTTTTAATTCTATAGCCATCTTGGCCATATTGTCTCGAGTCTCGCCATGCGCAGCCTTCTCGGCTTGCAACTCTTCGGCCGCCTTCACAGCAGCCGCATTACCCAACCTTGCTTGTTCCTTGGCTCGGGCAAGTTCTGCCCGCAAGGCTTCAACAGTGGCAGCTCCATCTGCAGTCACAACATATTAAAGATACTGGCATCATGCTGCTCTTCCTATGTGGCGTTTACCAGATAACGGCACTTACCCTGCGCCTCGTCAAGCCTTTTGTTAACAAGCTTGATGTCGGCGTCTGCCCCATCCAACTGCCGTTCTAAATGGGCAAACTTGCTAGTCCGGCTAGCCACCGGAACTTCCATCACCTGCACATAGAGGCAGTATGGTTATTACCTGGGAATATGATCCTCTGTTCGTCGTCGTTTTCAACTACAACCAGAGTCTCAGGGGCTACTATCTACACAGGGCACACCTAGCATGTGCAGGACTACCATACATTCTTTTACGTACCTCAAAGCCTATCAGTAGACTCGTAAAAGCTTCATGCAATCCGCTTTCAGCGGACGATATTCTCTCCATCACCATATTCATCAGCACACGATGTTCATCTGAGATGGCCGCTGCCCCACCAACTCCCTCAGAACATCCGATCGCACACCAGACGGTGCCGGACTCTTTTGTCTGCTCTCTTCGGGAGCAGGACACGGGGAGCTTCGGGGATCAATGGGATTATCTTCTGGCCTCACCGGACTCGGAGAGGCCCTCCGCGACGACACTTCAGGGTCGCCCGCTTCTGGAGCGGAGGAGTCCGGAGGAGGCATTTTGCTCTCCATCATCTCTGGAAGAAGATCCCCCGAAGACGAGCTCATTTGAGAGGGGCTAAGGCCCGAACTGCAAAATATATGCGGTGGTTATTTTCTCAGAAGAAAAAGATGGCATATTTGTACTATTAAAAGTATTTCGGGTCACTTACAACTCGCGGGAAAATTGGTCCCCCCGCGGACTTTGTGCGGCAACGGCGCCCCCCGAGGTAGGACCCTCTGTGGGAGACTTCTTCTCCCATTTGGAAGCTTTGGCTTCCGAATCCCCGGGCGCAGTCCTTTTCCTCTTCTGGTCGTCTTCCTTCATGGAGACGCTCACTCCCTCAGCTAGAATGGGCAGCGTTGGGGGCCCGCGTCCGCCCGCATTATCCTCCACAGTATCTTCCTTCAAGGGCTCCGGGCAAGGTGCGGTCTGGAGCATCTTTTCCAATACCGGATTTTCCAAACCCTCAGGGAGGCGGGCCGAACACCGAATCAACTTCGCCTTTGTTAGCCAGTCCTGGTCAAAAAGCAAACTTTCAGAAATAACTTTGTAACAAAGGAGAGATAGTATGCTCGGCCGGAAGATGCCTTACCTGTTCGGCGGCGCGGTTACTACTCAGGCCCATGTCCTCGGTGATTTCCGGACACTCCACCTGAGGTCCGAAGAATGACTTGTACATCTCCTCGTGCGTCAGGCCGAGGAAATTTTGAATGGCATGCGGTCCCTCGGGATTGAGCTCCCACAGGAGAAGAGGCCGGCGTTTACAAGGCTGGACTTGACGAACCAGCATAACCTGTATTACCACAACCAAACTGAAATCTCCATTGAAGAGATCTCGAATGCGGCTTTGCAGTATAGGCACGTCCTTGGCTGGCCCCCAGCTCAGACCTCTGCTGATCCATGACACCAACTGTGGCGGGGGGGCCCGAGTGGAAAACAGGGGGGCCTCCCACTTGGCCCTTCTAGGAGACGTGATGTAGAACCACTCCTGTTGCCACAGTTCAGACACCTCTGGGATGGAACCTTTAGGCCACGGAGCTCCCGTCATCTTGCATATTGAGGAACCTCCACACGCTGCATGTTCCCCCTCGACCATCTTCGACTTCACTTCAAAGGTCTTGAGCCATAGGCCAAAGTGAGGGGTAACCCGGAGGAAGGCCTCGCACACGACAATAAATGTCGTGATATGAAGAAAGGAGTCCGGAGCTAGATCATGGAAGTCTAGCCCGTAGTAAAACATCAAACCCCTTACGAAAGGATCCAGAGCAAGGCCTAGACCTCGGAGGAAGTGGGAGACGAACACGACATTCGCGTTGGGTTCGGGGCTGGGGACGGCCTGCCCTCGGGGAGGCAGCCGATGCAAAATCTCGGCGGTCAGATATCTGGCCTCCCTCAACTTTTTGATGTCTTCTTCCGTGACGGAGGAAGGCACCCATCGGCCTTGAAGGCTAGATCCAGACATGACTGAAGGTTCAGAGCACCTGACCTGAACTTCCGGCGTTCGAGCTCGAGGTGGGGGAAGGATTCGATTGAGCACGGGAGGGAAAAATAAAAGCCTTGTCCCCTTTATAAAGAGGGTGAATATCAAGCGTCCTCTCCGTGTCTGTCTGGACTTGCCTATTATCTAGGAGTCCTAGAAGCGGTTGGGTTACCCACGCCCGTATTGATGAGAATCCCGGGATAAGGGGACATGATCTCTGCTTTAACAAGACGTGCCAAGGAAACCGCCTCGCATGACGCGCTGAGGTGGGATAATGAAATGACTCGGATAAAGGCTTGGCCGTGGTGTGTCATGCTACAGAATACGTCAGCAGATTAGATTGGTGTAAATATTATTCTCTCTATGGAAATATGTGGAAACTTATTTTGCAGAGCCGGACACTATCTTCGTGTTCAAAATCTTCTATGAAGTACTTGCAGGAGGAACCCGCCTTGCAATGCCGAAGACAATCTGTGCGCCGGACTCGTCGTCATTGAAGTCTGGTTCAGGGGCTACTGAGGGAGTCCTGGATTAGGGGGTGTTTGGATAGCCGGACTATACCTTCAGCCGGACTCCTGGACTATGAAGATACAAGATTGAAGACTCCGTCTCGTGTCCGGAAGGGACTTTCCTTGGCATGGAAGGCAAGCTTGGCGATACGGATATAAAGATCTCCTACCATTGTAACCGACTTTGTGTAACCCTAACCCTCCCCGGTGTCTATATAAACCGGAGGGTTTTAGTCCGTAGGACAAAAGACACATCAACAACCATACCGTAGGCTAGCTTCTAGGGTTTAGCCTCCTCGATCTTGTGGTAGATCTACTCTTGTACTACCTATATCATCAATATTAATCAAGCAGGACGTAGGGTTTTACCTCCATCGAAAGGGCCCGAACCTGGGTAAAACTTCGTGTCCCTTGCCTCCTGTTACCATCCGGCCTAGACGCACAGTTCGGGACCCCCTACCCGAGATCCACCGGTTTTGACACCGACGGTATTGAAGTTGAAATCATATCATGCCTAGTGGTAGCTTCACATCGGGTTTAGAAAGTGAAATATTTTGAGGCTTGACAATCACAATATTGGTCATACAAGCAATTCACTAATAATTAGTATAAGGAAGAGAACTTTCAGATACAAATACACTATCATGGAAATCTTTTGTGATTGTGAGCCCCCATCAAAATATTATATGCCAAAATTGTTGACGTTGGACAAGGAAGACAACGTAATGGTTTATGTTTGTTCATATTCACATAGAAGTTATATTTTCATAGATCCTTCAACATGTGGTGATTGCCCCCCATCTTTGCTAGCCAAAAATTCCGCACCAAGTAGAGATACTACTTGTGCATCCAAAAAATCCTTAAACCCAAATCTTATTTTCAAGAGTCCACCATACCTACCTAAGGATTGAGCAAGATCCTTCAAGTAAGTTTTCATTGGTGCAATAAGGCAATAAAAATTGCTTCTAAAAGTGTTAGATCATTTAGTGTAAGAGAAAATTGAGCGTTGTACGAACTTGTGATGGTGAAGAATAAAAGCAACATACTGCATAATAAAGGTTCCCATCACAAGGGGCAATACAACATGACGTTCTTTTGCACTAAGGGGTTGAGCATACAAACAAATAAGCACATGGCAACCTCTGCTTCCCTCTGCGAAGGGCCTATCTTTTACTTTTCAGTATTTACTTTTATGCAAAGAGTGGAAGTTTTTCTCTCTATTCCTTTTTATTTTTCTCTTTTGGCAAGCACATGCGGTGAGGAAAGATCTAGGCACATATGTCTAGTCGAATATGGGTAGCATGAGTTATTATTGCTGACATCACCCTTGAGGTGAATACGTTGGGAGGCAAAACAATAAGCCCCTATCTTTCTATGTGTCCGGTTGAAACGTATTGCTCACGTGTATGCGGTGAGTGTTAGCAATCATAGAAGACTATATGATGGTTGAGTATGTGGAGCTCTTACTTAAACTCCATTGAATAAGTTGAATTGCAATTGCTTGGTGACTGAGAACATAGGTTGTTGGGTTTCAACAGAATTCATTGTTTGAACCTTAACATGTGAATTGGTTGCTACTTTAACATGAGAAATTTTATGAGAAAGAATTGTTGTTATGATGCTAGGAGAAGTGATTGAAATTTTCATTGATCGAACTTATGCACTTTGCTAGCATTCACACTTCATAAATTATTTCTTTTATCATTTACCTACTCGAGGATGAGTAGGAATTAAGCTTGGGGATGCTGATACGTCTCCAACGTATCTATAATTTGTGAAGTATTCATGCTGTTACATTATCATTCTTGTATGTTTTACAATCATTTTATAGCAACTTTATATCATATTTTGGGACTAACCTATTGACCCAGTGCCCAGTGCCCATTGCTGTTTTTTGCTTGTTTTTTACATCACAGGAAATCAATATCAAATGGAGTCCAAACACCACGAAACTTTTTGTGTCTTTTTTATGGACCAGAAGACCACCAATGGGCCAGAGCAACACCTGGGGGTGCCCCGAGTGGGGCACAACCCACCAGGGCGCGCCTGGGGGACCAGGCATGCCCAGGTGGGTTGTGCCCACCTCGGTGGCCTCCTGCACCCCCTCTTTACCCTATAAATTTACAAATATTCCAAAAACCATTGGGGTTAACCTAGATCAGAAGGTCCATCACCACAAGGCTCTGTAGCCACCGAAAACCAATCTAGACCCTTTATGGCACCCTGTCGCAGGGGGGAATCATCTCCAATGGCCATCTTCATCATATTGACGGCCACCACGATGAGGAGGGAGTAGTCCACCCTCGGGGCTGAGGGTTTGTACCAGTAGCTATGTGTTTAATCTCTCTCTCTCTCGTGTTCTTGAGATGTCACGATCTTGATGTATCGTGGGCTTTGTTAATATAGTCGGATCATATGGTGTTTTCCCCTCTCTATCTTGTTGTGATGAATTGAGTTTTTCCCTTTGAGGTTTCGTTGTTATCGGATTGAATACTTTTATGGATTCGAGAACACTTGATATATGTCTTGCAATTGAATACTCATGATGAAAATGGGGTATCATATTGATTCACTTGGTATATGTTTTGGCACTCAACTTGCATTGGGGTAATCTATGCATAGGGGTTGATGCACGTTCTTGTCTTTGTTTCTCCGGTAGAAATCGTGGGGTACTCTTTGAAGTTCTTTGTGTTGGATTGAATATTATGAATCTGAATTTGCTTTGGTGTTATTTTAGTACGAAATCTTGGTTAGATTGATCGGAAAGAATAGCTTTGTGTTATTTTAGTACAACCTCTAGGATAGATTGATCGGAAAGAATAGCTTTGAGGTGGTTTCATACCCTACAAACAATTCCGGCTTATATTCTCCGCTAGATAGGAACTTTGTAGTGATTCTTCGTTGCACATTGAGGGACGGTTATATGATCCAATTATATTAGCATTTGTTAAGAGGTTGCACCAGGGAAAGTACGGACCCTAGGCCTCACTTTCAAGCATTGCAATACCGTTTTTGTGCCCATTTACTATTTGCTACCTTGCTGTTTTTATTTATTTAGATTATAAAAATATATTTCTACCATCAATATTACACTTTTATCACCATCGCTTCGCCGAACTAGTGCACTAATACAATTTTCCATTGTATTGGGTGTGTCGGGGACACAAGAGATTTCTTGTATTTGGTTGCAGGGTTTTTTAAGAGGGACCATCTTCATCCTACACCTCCCACAGATTGATAAACCTTAGGTCATCCACTTGAGGGAAAATTGCTACCGTCCTACAGAACTCTGCGCTTGGAGGCCCAACACGAGTCTACAAGAATAAAGTTGCATAGTAGACATCACGTGGCATACAGTTGATCCATCCGACCTGTTTGTGATGGAATAAGTTGTGTGTGTTGTGGGCAAACGCTTGCTAGTATACAACTGTTTGTGATTGATGAATTCATCACCGACGGGTTCCGTAGTGTGGTCTGTGTTCATCTAATCATCATCTACTTCTTGTGCTAGCTCGATGTTCCTTACATGCTAAGTTTCCATTAATTGACGGCATTTTATGAACACACCACCATTTCCCGCCATTTCCTCACCTGTTTCCCACCACCCAGTGATACGTCTCCGTCGTATCTACTTTTCCAAACACTTTTGCCCTTGTTTTGGACTCTAACTTGCATGATTTGAATGGAGCTAACCCGGACTGACGCCGTTTTCAGCAGAATTGCCGTGGTGCTATTTTTGTGCAGAAATAAAAGTTCTCGGAATGACCTAAAAATCAACGGGGAATTATTTTGGAATATATAATAAACACTAGAAGGTATATCCATGTCAGGGGGGCCTCCACCTGTCCACGAGGGTGGGGGTGCGCCCTACCCCCCTAGGCGCGCCCCCTGCCTCGTGGGCCCCCTGACGCTCCACCGACCTCAACCTTGACTCCATATATTCACTTTCGGGGAGGAAAAAACCAGGGAGAAGGATTCATCGCGTTTTACGATATGGAGCCGCCGCCAAGCTCTAAACTCTCTCGGGAGGGCTGATCTGGAGTCTGTTCGGGGCTCCGGAGAGGGGAATCCGTCGCCATCATCATCATCAACCTTCCTCCATCACCAATTTCATGATGCTCACCACCGTGCGTGAGTAATTCCATCATAGTCTTGCTGGACGGTGATGGGTTGGATGAGATTTATCATGTAGTCGAGTTAGTTTTGTTATGGTTTGATCCCTAGTATCCACTATGTTCTGAGATTGATGTTGCTATGCCTTTGCTATGCTTAATGCTTGTCATTAGGGCCCGAGTGCCATGCTTTTAGATCTGAACCTATTATGTTTTCATCAATATATAAGAGTTCTTGATCTTATCTTGCAAGTCTATAGTCACCTATTATGTGTTATGATCCGTTAACCCTGAAGCGACAATAATCGGGATACTTACCAGTGATGACCGTAGTTTGAGGAGCTCATGTATTCACCATGTGTTAGTGCTTTGGTCCGGTACTTTATTAAAAGGAGGCCTTAATATCCCTTAGTTTCCAATAGGACCCCACTGCCATGGGAGGGTAGGACAAAAGATGGCATGCAAGTTCTTTTCCATAAGCACGTATGACTATATTCGGAATACATGCCTACATTACATTGATGAATTGGAGCTAGTTCTGTGTCACCCTAGGTTATGACAGTTACATGATGAACCGCATCCGGCATAATTCTCCATCACCGATCCATTGCCTACGAGCTTTCCATATATTGTTCTTCGCTTATTTACTTTTTCGTTGCTACTGTTATCATCACTATAAAACACCAAAAATATTACTTTTGCTACCATTACCACTACTATCGTATTACTTTGCTACTAAATACCTTGTTGTAGATATTAAGTTTCCAGGTGTGGTTGAATTGACAACTCGGCTGCTAATACTTGAGAATATTCTTTGGCTCCCCTTGTGTCGAATCAATAAATTTGGGTTGAATACTCTACCCTCGAAAACTGTTGCGATCCCCTATTCTTGTGGGTTATCAAGACTATTTTTTGGCCCCGTTGCCAGGGAGCATAGCTCTATTCTTTGAGTCACTTGGGATTTATATCTGCTTATCATTATGAAGAACTTAAAAGATCCAAGAACCAAGATTTATCCGTCAACTACGAGGGGAGGTAAGGAACTGCCATCTAGCTCTGCACTTGATTCACCTTCTGTTTTCAGTAAGCTTGCGACACCTAAACCTGCTTTTGCTATTAATTCTGATATGTCGCATGTTATTGATGATGCCACTTCTGCCATGCATGATACTTATGATGAAACTACTTCTATGCTTGATACTACTGTGCCACTTGGTGAATTTCTTGATGAACAACTTGCTAGGGCTAGAGAGAATGAAATTATTGAAACAGATAATATTAATGAAAGTGATGATGAAGATTCTCCCCCTATATATGAATTACCTGTTGTGCCTGAGGGCTATGTTATGGATGAAGAAACTGCTAGAGATTTTCTTGCTTGCAATTATAGGAGTGATCTTAAGAAACTATTAGCTAAGCTAAAACAAAAAACTTTGAATGATAGAATAAAATATGATCATGCTTATGCTACTTCACCTATCTTTGTTATTGATAAGGATTACAAATTCTTTGTCGACCCTGAGATAATTACTTTAATTGAATCTGATCCTTTCTATGGCTATGAATATGAAACTGTTGTGGCACATCTTACTAAATTAAATGATATAGCCACCATGTTGACTAATGATGAGAAAACTCGCTATTACTATATCCTTAAATTATTTCCGTTCTCATTAAAGGGTGATGCTAAATATTTCCCTGCTCATAAGATACAAGCTGCCTTAAGGGAGATATATAATTTTGTGCAAATTGAAGAAGAGAGTCTCCCACAAGCTTGGGGGAGGCTTCTCCAATTACTTAATGCTTTGCCTGATCATCCTCTTAAGCAAAATGAAATACTTGATATCTTTTATAATGGACTAACTGATGCTTCCAGAGACTACGTAGATAGTTTTGTTGGTTGTGTTTTCAGGGAAAGAACACCAAATGAAGCTAAAATTCTATTGAATAATATGTTGACTAATGAAAATAATTGGACACTTCCTGATCCAATCCCTGATCCAATTCCTGAACCAACTCCTGAGCCAACTCCGAAGAAAAGGGGTATTCTATTTCTCAGTCCTGAAGATATGCAAGAGGCAAAGAAATCTATGAAGGAAAAAGGTATAAAGCTGAAGATGTTAAGAATTTACCTCCTATTGAGGAAATACATGGTCTTAATTTACCACCCGTTGAAGAAATACATGGTTTTAATCCATCACCTATTGAGGAAACACATGGTCTTGATAACCCGACACAGGTAGTAAAGGTAAATTCTCTCTATATATTTGATGAAGGTGATATTCCTCATTATAAGTCTGCTAGCCAATGCTTAGATGAGTTTGATAATTTTATTGTTAAACAAGAGAACTTCAATGCTTATGTTGGTAGACAATTGAAACATAATGCTTATATGATTGAACACTTGAGTGATTATATGGCTAATGTTAAAGGTGAACTTGAACTTATTAGTAAACATGCTTCTATGGTTTCCACTCAAGTAGAACAAGTACTTAAAGCTCAGAATGATTTGCTCAATGAATTAAATAGTAAGAAAAATGATAATGTTGTTAGAGTTATGACTAGAGGTGGTAAAATGACTCAGGAACCTTTGTATCCTGAGGGCCATCCTAAGAGAATTGAGCAAGACTCTCAGAGAGATAATATTGATGCACCTAGTCCTTCTAAAAGGAAGAAAAAGAAAAATGATAGGACTTTGCATGCTTCTAGTGAACATGTTATTGACACACCTGAGAATCCCAATGATATTTCTATTTCGGATGCTGAAACCCAATCTGGTAATGAACATGAACCTAGTAATAATGTTATGATGGTGTTCATGTTGATGCTCAACCTAGCAATGATAATGATGTAGAGATTGAACCTGCTATTGATCTTGATAACCCACAATCAAAGAATCAACATTATGATAAGAGATAATTTGTTGCTAGGAAGCACGGTAAGGAAAGAGAACCATGGGTTCAGAAACCCATGCCTTTTCCTCCCAAACCATCCAAGAAAAAGGATGATGAGGATTTTGAGCGCTTTGCTGAAATGATTATACCTATCTTTTTGCGTATGCGTTTGACAGATATGCTTAAAATGAATCCTTATGCTAAGTATATGAAAGAAATTGTGACAAATAAAAGAAAGATACCGGAAGCTGAAATTTCCACCATGCTTGCTAATTATACTTTTAAGGGTGGAATACCTAAGAAACTAGGAGATCCCGGAGTACCAACTATACCATGCTCCATTAAAAGAAAATATGTTAAAACTGCTTTATGTGATCTTGGAGCCGGTGTTAGTGTTATGCCTCTCTCTTTATATCGTAGACTTGAATTGAATAAGTTGACACCTACTGAAATATCTTTGCAAATGGCTGACAAATCAACTGCTATACATGTCGGTATTTGTGAGGATGTGCCTGTTGTGGTTGCATACGTTACTATTTTAATAGACTTTGTTATCCTTGATATTCCTGAGGACGATAGTATGTCTATTATTCTTGGAAGACCCTTTTTGAATACTGCAGGGGCTATTATTGATTGCACCAAAGGCAATGTCACTTTTCATGTTAATGGTAATGAGCATATGGTACACTTTCCGAGGAAACAACCTCAAGTCCACAGTATCAACTCTATTGGAAAAATTCCATCGATTATTTTTGGAGGTTTTGAATTTCCTCTACCTACTGTCAAGAAGAAATATGATATTCTTATTGTTGGGGATGTGCATATCCCCGTTGAGGTAACGTAGTGTTATTCGAAAATTCTCTGGTTCCATGTTATTTGGAATGAGTTTGTTAACAAGACCTGATCAACCTTGTTAGCGGATTCCTTTTAATGAGCATGAGATGGATGAATTTAGAAAACACAACTCTCTGTACCCTCTTTTTACTTTCTGTTATTTATATTAAATAAAGCAAAAATAGTAATTTCTGTCTATTTTCTAAATTATCCATGCAATAAAAAATACCCCGAAAATAAAAGTTCTCCAAATGCCTTGAAAATTAAATATGATTTTTTCTAGAACATTTGAGAATATCTGGCACTGAAAACACAACAGGGGGAGCAAGCATCTGGCCATGAGGGTGGAGGGCGCGCCCTACCCCCCTGGGCGCGCACCCCTGCCTCGTGGTATTCCAGCTACCACACACCCATTCTTCCTCTCACAAACACCACCAGCCAGCTCAAACCCGAGTCCAAGCTCATCTTGCTGCCATTTTCGATCTCCTTGCTCAAAGCACCTCTCACAAAACTGCTTTGGGGGGTTGTTCCTTGGTATGTGACTCCTCCAATGGTCCACTTAGTTTTTGTTCTAGTGCTTTATTCATTGCAATTTTTTGCTTCTTAAGTGACCCTGTTCTTGAGCTTGCATGTCAAATTTATATGGTCAAAGTAGTTTTAATGCATGATATAGTCTCTAGGCACTTGTGGGAGTAGTTGCTATCAATTTTGTTGAGTTTGGTTCACTTTTATTTTGAAGTTACTAAAATTTCAAATATTTTCAGAAAAAGATGAAGAGATTTTTGAGGGGCTTATCGAGCCGAAGCTCGAAGGACAAGTAAAGTGAGGAGGATAAGAGGCCCAAGTATAATCTCCCTCGCACCGCGGAGGTCCGACCGTGTGAATGGCCTTGTGATAATTTCTTGAGAGAAGCCGGGATTTATGATGATTTCTATGAATTGGCTGAGAATGCAGGCCTCACCGCCTTCCTCCATGACCAACGCGAACAGTATCTCTTACTCACCAATATCTTTGTGCAAAACTTTCATTTCCATGCCAGGAGCTCACCACCTACGGTGGAATTTTATTTATATGATGAGCATAAGGAGATGTCACTTCGTTATTTTAGTCGGGTTTGCTTGATCCCTTTTGAGGGCAGTGTAGAGGAGCCACATTGTGACGATGTGGATGGGTTTATTGATACCATTGTTGTTGGGGAAACGAGGAAGGTTTCCGACGCACGAATTACTAGCATACACTTTCCTGTTCTACGTTATTTTGCTATATTTGCTAGTAGATGCTTAATTGGGCGCGGAAACTGTGGAAACCTGAGTGCCCATGATATTGTTATTTTATGTCATGCCTTATTTCATGATGACACATTTAGTTTGGGCGCTAATGTTGCAAAACAGTTAAATCTTAACCGTACTAAGGGCCCCGTCCTTGGAGGCATCTTCGCCTCACGCCTCGCTGCACATTTTAACATACCTATTAGGCATTATGAGAAAGAAGAAAAATTGCTGCCTCCTGCTTATCTAGATTATCAGAGTATGGTAGCACATGATTTTATTGTTAAGAATAGGGAAAAGGCGCTTAAGTACAAATTAATATTTGGTAAAAATCATCCTGAGACTATTACCTTGCCTGCCCCTTCCTTGTTTGATTTATCTGCAGGCAAGTACCTTGTTCCGTTGGAGGCCATTCACGCCTACCGGAACCCTACATCAGCTACAGAGCCAGAGCCGGAACCACAATTTGATCCTCCACAATAGTCTGATTACCAGTGGAATCCGGAGGTGATTGCCAACCAGTGGCAATCCGAGGCTTCTTCACAGTACGACCCCAACTATTACTATGGATATCCGCCAGGCCAGCCGTGGCCATAGACCAACTTAGGCCAAAAGCCTAAGCTTGGGGGAGTACGTATTTCTCACCGACATGACATTCATGTTCACACACTCATTGCTAGTTGTCGGTGATCATACTTTTTCATTGTATCATCCATGCTAGTTTATTTTCCTTTTTATGCTTTCTTCTTGTGTGTTTAATAAACCTTAAGAAAAAACAAAAAGAATTAGTTGTAGCTTTTAATTAGTTTACTTTCCATGTTGTAGTAGTAATAACTAAAAAGAAAACCCAAAAAGATTTCTCGTTCTTCTTTTGCTTGTTGGGAGCTTTCCTGTGTAAATAGTTTTACTTCTTTTCTTTTCTTTGGGGGTTGATAGGATAAGACCATGATTAAAATGTTGAGTGGATCTTATATGCATTATTGTTGATCTAACCAAGAGCCCATATTACCTTGTCTTCTCTCTTGAATTGAATGCTTGCAGATTTCAGCCTAGTCCAATGCACGTGCGCTATTATTATTATCCACACTATTCGGTCGTGCAAGTGAAAGGCAATAATGATGATTATATGATGAACTTATTGAGATGAGAAAAGCTGGTATGAACTCGACCTCTCTTGTTTTTGTAAATATGATTAGTTCATCGTTCCTGATTCGGCCTATTATGAATAAACATGTTTGCAATGACAATTAGAGATTATAGTTGCTTATGCCATACTTAATTAGCTAGGAGCTTATAATGGTTTACCTTGCGTGACAACATGCTATTAAAATGGTTGTGATGTGGTATGATAGGGTGGTATCCTCTTTTGGACGATTCGAGTGGCTTGACTTGGCACATGTTCACGCATGTAGTTGAAACAAAATCAACATAGCCTCTACGATATTTATGTTCATGGTGCATTATATCCTACTCATGCTTGCATTCGGTGTTGATTAATTTTAATGTATGTTCATGACTGTTGTCGCTCTCTTGCTGGTCGCTTCCCAGTCTTTTGCTAGCCTTCACTTGTACTAAGCGGGAATACTGCTTGTGCATCCAATTCCATAAACCCCAAAGTTATTCCATATGAGTCCACCATACCTACCTATATACGGTATCAACCTGCCGTTCCAAGTAAATTTATATGTGCCAAACTCTAAACCTTTAAGTAAACATTCTGTTTTGTATGCTCGAATAGCTCATGTATCAACTAGGGTTGTCCGTATCTTCCATGTTAGGCGGGTTATTCTCAAGAGGAGTGGACTCCGCTCCTCACTCACGAGAAAATGGCTGGTCATCGGGATGCCCAGTCCCATGTTTTATGCAAATCAAATCAAAATAATTGCAAACAAAACTCCCCCGGGACTGTTGTTAGTTGGAGGCACTCGTTGTTTCGAGCAATCCATGGATTGATGCTAGTTGGTGGAGGGGGGGTATAAACTTTACCATTCTGTTTGGGAACCGCCTATAATGTGTGTATCATGGAAGATATCGCCATCTCTTGGTTGTTACGTTGACAATGAAAGTATACCGCTCAAAATATTATCCATATCTATTTCAGAATCGAGCTCTGGCACCTCTACAAATCCCTGCTTCCCTCTGCGAAGGGCCTATCTATTTACTTTTATGTTGAGTCATCCTCCTCTTATTAAAAAGCACCAGTTGTAGAGCACCATTGTCATTTGCATCCATTACTGTTAGTTTACATTGAGTATGACTTGACTGGATCTCTTTTACCATGAATTACAATGTCTAGTCAGTCCTTGATCTTTAAAGGTGCTCTGCATTTATGTTTTGCGGTCTCAGAAAGGGCTAGCGAGATACCATCTTGTTGTATCATATCATGATTGTTTTGAGAAAGTGTTGTCATCCAAGATTTATTATTATTGCTCGCTAGTTGATTATGTCATTGATATGAGTAAACATGAGACCTAAATGTTATCGTGAATATGGTTAGTTCATAATCTTTGCTGAAAACTTGAATGCTGGCTTTACATATTTACAACAACTACAGGAAACAGAGTTTGTAAAAGTTTTTCTTTAACGCTTTCAGTTTATCAACTGAATTGCTTGAGGACAAGCAAAGGTTTAAGCTTGGGGGAGTTGATACGTCTCCATCATATCTACTTTTCCAAACACTTTTGCCCTTGTTTTGGGCACTAACTTGCATGTTTTTAATGGAACTAACCCGGACTGACGCTATTTTCAGCAGAATTGCCACGGTGTTATTTTTGTGCAGAAATAAAAGTTCTCAGAATGACCTGGAAATCAACGGAGAATTATTTTGGAATATATAATAAATACTGGAAGGAAGATCCACGTCAGGGGGGCTCCACCTGTCCATGAGGGTGGGGGCGCGCCCCCTGCCTTGTGGGCCCCCTGACGCTCCATCGACCTCAACCTTGACTCCATATATTCACTTTCGGGGAGGAAAAAACCAGGGAGAAGGATTCATCGCGTTTTATGATATGGAGCCGCCGCCAAGCCCTAAACTCTCTCGGGAAGGCTGATCGGGAGTCTGTTCGGGGCTCCGGAGAGGGGAATCTGTCGCCATGCTCATCATCAACCTTCCTCCATCACCAATTTCATGATGCTCACCACCGTGCGTGAGTAATTCCATCGTAGGCTTGCTGGACGGTGATGGGTTGGATGAGATTTATCATGTAGTCGAGTTAGTTTTGTTATGGTTTGATCCCTAGTATCCACTATGTTCCGAGATTGATGTTGCTATGACTTTGCTATGCTTAATGCTTGTCACTAGGGCCCGAGTGCCATGCTTTCAGATCTGAACCTATTATGTTTTCATCAATATATAAGAGTTCTTGATCCTATCTTGCAAGTCTATAGTCACCTATTATGTGTTATGATCCGTTAACCCTGAAGCGACAATAATCGGGATACTTACCGATGATGACCGTAGTTTGAGGAGTTCATGTATTCACTATGTGTTAATGCTTTGATCCGGTACTTTATTAAAAGGAGGCCTTAATATCCCTTAGTTTCCAATAGGACCCCGCTACCATGGGAGGGTAGGACAAAAGATGTCATGCAAGTTCTTTTCCATAAGCACGTATGACTATATTCGGAATACATGCCTACATTACATTGATGACTTGGAGCTAGTTCTGTGTCACCCTAGGTTATGACAGTTACATGATGAAACGCATCCGGCATAATTCTCCATCATCGATCCATTGCCTACTCCATATATTGTTCTTCGCTTATTTACTTTTTCATTGCTACTATTATCATCACTATATAACACCAAAAATATTACTTTTCCTACTACTATCATTACCACTACTATCATATTACTTTGCTACTAAATACCTTGTTGTAGATATTAAGTCTCCAGATGTGGTTGAATTGACAACTCAGCTGCTAATACTTGAGAATATTCTTTGGCTCCCCTTGTGTCGAATCAATAAATTTGGGTTGAATACTCTACCCTCGAAAATTGTTGTGATCCCCTATACTTGTGGGTTATCACCCAACGATATTGCGCATAAACCTAGGCGGCCCGCGACGCACAGAGGCAACAAACCGCATCTTGTAGCACATCCACCTTTCCCCAAGCATGCCAACACACCAAAGTGTTGCCTCTGCCATGAACCTCGTCGACGAGGGAAATGAGAAGGCGCCACGGGCCGTCGAGGCCGAGGCGCTCCCCAGCAACACGATGGATGACGCCGTGATCCATCATCGGCAGGGTTGAGCAGACCCTTGGCGCATGGCGCTTGAGCGCCATGGATCAAGATAGGCATGTCAGCGCCGAGATGCTGCAGCTCACCGCACAACATGATCAATGGCGCGCCACAGAGCAAGCTAGGCGCGTCCTCGCCGATAGGGTGCGGTGCTACCTCTTGAGCACGCGTTGGTTTTCCCTTGAAGAGGAAAGGGTGATGCGCAAAGTAGCGTAAGTATTTCCATTAGTTGTTGAGAACCAAGGTATCAATCCAGTAGGAGACTACACGCAAGTCCCTCATACATGCACAAACAATCAAGAACCTTGCAACCAACGCGATAAAGGGGTTGTCAGTCCCTTCACGACCACATGCAAAAGTGAGATCTGATAAAGATAATAAGATAAATATTTTGGTATTTTTGTTGTATACATTGAAAAGTAAATATTGCAAAATAAACGGCGACAGAAATAGCTAGTTGACGGGAAATAATATAATGGAGAATAGACCCGGGGGCCATAGGTTTCGCTAGTGGCTTCTCTCAAGATAGCATAATCTACGGTGGGTGAACAAATTACTGTCGAGTAATTGATAGAAAAGTGAATAGTTATGAGAATATCTAGGCATGATCATGTATATAGGCATCACGTCCGTAATAAGTAGACCGAAACGATTCTTCATCTACTACTATTACTCCACACATCGACCGCTATCCAGCATGCATCTAGAGAACTAAGTTCATAAGAACAGAGTAACGCATTAGGCAATATGACATGATGTGGAGGGATAAACTCAAGCAATATGATATAAACCCCATCTTTTTATCCTCGATTACAACAATACAATATGTGCCTTGTTGCCCCTGCTATCACTGGGAAAGGACACCGCAAGATTGAACCCAAAGCTAAGCACTTCTCCCATTGCAAGAAAGATCAATCTAGTAGGCCAAACCAAATTGATAATTCGAAGAGACTTGCAAAGGTATTTAAATCATTCATATAAGAATTCAGAGAAGAACCAAATATTGTTCATAGATAATTTTGATCATAAACCCACAATTCATCGGATCTCGACAAACACACCGCAAAAGGAATTACATCGAATAGATCTGCAAGAGAATCGAGGAGAACTTTGTATTGAGATCCAAAGAGAGAGAGAAGCAGCCATCTAGCTAATAACTATGGACCCGAAGGTATGTGGTAAACTACTCACACATCATCGGAGAGGCTATGGTGTTGATGTAGAAGCCCTCCGTGATCGATTCCCCCTTCGGCGGAGCGCCGGAAAAGGCCCCAAGATGGGATCTCACGGGTACAAAAGGTTCCGGCGGTGGAAATAGGGTTTCATGATGCTCCTGGATGTTTTCAGGGTATATGAGTATATATAGGCGAAAGAAGTAGGTCGGTGGAGCTGCGAGGGACCCACGAGGGTGGGGGCGCGCCTGGCCCCCCTGGGCGCGCCCTCCTACCTCGTGGCCGCCTCACTGCTTCCTTGACGTCTAATCCAAGTCTCCTGGATCACGTTTGTTCCAAAAATGATCCTCGCGAAGGTTTCATTCCATATGGATTCCATTTGATATTCCTTTTCTGTGAAACACTGAAATAGGCAAAAACACAGCAATTTGCATTGGGCCTTCGGTTAATAGGTTAGTCCCAAAAATAATATAAAAATGCGTAATAAAGCCCATTAAACATCCAAAGCAGATAATATAATAGCGTGGAACAATCAAAAATTATAGATACGTTGGAGACATATCAAGCATCCCCAAGCTTAATTTCTGCTCGTCCTCGAGTAAGTAAATGATAAAAGTAGATTTTTTATGTGGAATGCTTCCTAACATAATTTTCAAAGTAATTCTCTTTATTGTGGCATGAATGTTCAGATCCGAAAGATTCAATATAAAAGTTTAATATTGACATAAAAATAATAATACTTCAAGCATACTAACTAAGCAATTATGTCTTCTCAAAATAACACGGCCAAAGAAAGTTATCCCTACAAAATCATATAGTCTGGCTATGCTCTATCTTCACCACACCAAATATTTAAATCATGCACAACCCGGATGACAAGCCAAGCAATTGTTTCATACTTCTGACGTTCTCAAACCTTTTCAATCTTCACGCAATACATGAGCGTGAGCCATGGATATAGCACTATAGGTGGAATAGAATGGTGGTTGTGGAGAAGACAAAAAATGAGAAGATAGTCTCACATCAACTAGGCGTATCAACGGGCTATGGAGATGCCCATCAATAGATATTAATGTAAGTGAGTAGGGATTGCCATGCAACGGATGCACAAGAGCTATAAGTGTATGAAAGCTCAAAAAGAAACTAAGTGGGTGTGCATCCAACTTGCTTGCTCACGAAGACCTAGGGAATTTTGAGGAAGCCCATCATTGGAATATACAAGCCAAGTTCTATAATGAAAAATTCCCACTAGTATATGAAAGTGACAACATAGGAGACTCTCTATCATGAAGATCATGGTGCTACTTTGAAGCACAAGTGTGGTCAAAAGGATAGTAGCATTGCCCCTTCTCTATTTTTTCTCTTTTTTTATTTGGGCCTTTTCTCCTCTCTTTTTATGGCCTCTTTTTTTTAAAAAATTTCATCCTGAGTCTCATCCCGACTTGTGGGGGAATCATAGTCTTTATCATCCTTTCCTCACTGGGACAATGCTCTAATAATGATGATCATCACACTTTTATTTACTTACAACTCAAGAATTACAACTCGATAATAGAACAAAAATATGACTCTATGTGAATTCCTCCGGCGGTGTACCGGGATATGCGATGAATCAAGAGTGACATGTATGAAAGAATTATGAACGGTGGCTTTGCCACAAATACGATGTCAACTACACGATCATGCAAGGCAATATGACAATGATGAAGTGTGTCATAATAAACGGAATGGTGGAAAGTTGCATGGAAATATATCTCAGAATGGCTATGGAAATGCCATAATAGGTAGGTATGGTGGCTGTTTTGAGGAAGATATATGGTGGGTTTATGGTACTGGCGAAAGTTGCTTACTAGAGAGGCTAGCAATGGTGGAAGGGTGAGAGTGCGTATAATCCATGGACTCAACATTAGTCATAAAGAACTCACATACTTATTGCAAAAATCTTAGTTATTGAAACAAAGTACTACATGCATGCTCCTAGGGGGATAGATTGGTAGGAAAAGACCATCGCTCATCCCCGACCGCCACTCATAAGGAAGACAATCAATAAATAAATCATGCTCCGACTTCATCACATAACGGTTCACCTTACGTGCATGCTACGGGAATCACAAACTTTAACACAAGTATCTCTCGAATTCACAACTACTCAACTAGCATGACTCTAATATTACCATCTTCATATCTGAAAACAATCATCAAGTATCAAACTTCTCATAGTATTCAATGCACTTTATAAGAAAGTTTTTATTATACCCATCTTGGATGCCTATCATATTAGGACTAATTTTATAGCCAAAGAAAATTATCATGTTGTTCTGAAAGACTCTCAAAATGATATAAGTGAATCATGAGAGGTCAATAATTTCTATAAAATAAAACCACCACCGTTCTCTTAAAAAGATATAAGTGAAGCACTAGAGCAAAATTATCTAGCTCAAAAGATATAAGTCAAGCACATAGAGTATTCTAATAAATTCTGATTCATGTGTGTCTCCCCCAAAAGGTGTGTACAGCAAGGATGATTGTGGTAAACTAAAAAGCAAAGGCTCAAATCATACAAGACGCTCCAAGCAAAACACATATCATGTAGTGAATAAAAATATAGCCACAAGTAAAGTTACCGATGGATGAAGACAAAATAGGGGATGCCTTCCGGGGCATCCCCAAGCTTAGACTTTTGGTTGTCCTTGGATTTTACCTTGGTGTGCCTTGGGCATCCCCAAGCTTAGGCTCTTGCCACTCCTTATTCCAAAATCCATCAAATCTTTACCCAAAAACTTGAGAACTTCACAACACAAAACTCAACAGAAAATCTCATGAGCTTCGTTAGTAAAAGAAAACAAACCACCACCTCAAGGTACTGTAATGAACTCATTCTTTATTTATATTGGTGTTAAAACTACTGTATTCCAACTTCTCTAGGGTTCATACCCCCCGATACTAGCCATAGATTCATCAAAATAAGCAAACAACACACGAAAAACAGAATATGTCAAAAACAGATCAGTCTGTAGTAATCTATAGGTTTCGAATACTTATATAACTCCAAAAATCCTACCAAATTAGGACGACCTAAATAATTTGTATATTGATCTACTGCAATTGGAATCAGTATTTTATCGCTCTCTGGTTAAAAATAAAAATTATTCTCGTGAGCGCATACTTTCTGTTTTTTCAGCAAGATCAAACAACAATCATCCAAGAAGATCCTAAAGGCTTTACTTGGCACATACACTAATTAAAACATAAAAAACACAATCATAACAGAGGATAGATGATTTATATATTACTAAACAGGAACAAAAAGCAAGAAACAAAACTAAAATTGGGTTGCCTCCCAACAAGCGATATCGTTTAACGCCCCTAGCTAGGCATAAAAACAAGAATAGATCTAGGTATTGCCATCTTTGGTGTTGAGAAAGAAAAGAGAAAATTTCTTAACTATAGCATTTATCCTTATATTTTGAGAAAGCACATGGCCATTAATGGTGGAAGAAAGATTAAGCACGCTACAAAAATTTGCATCTAAGCTAGCTTTCATCTCTTTGATAATTTCATTTTGATAAAAACTCAAAAGAGAGGTGGATTCAACCTTCTCATTCATGGGGTGGCCAAATATAGTTTTCATCTTTTCATAGGTATCTATGGCATCCCACTCAAGAAAACCTTCTTCAAAAATAGAATCCAAATCTTGCTTGAACGAAGAGGGTAAGCCAACATAAAAGCTTTTTAGGTATATCTCAATTTGATATTGGGGCACATAGCTAGCTCGGATCCTTAATAACCTATCCCAAGCGTCTTTCAAAGACTCATCAAGCAAATAACGAAAGATTCTGGGATCATCTTCATCGAAATTATCCAAACTCTCATTGATAACCCTGGTAGGTCTTTCCATAGCATCATTATTTATGAGCTTAGAAATGATAGAGGGTTTATCCAAGGTATTAAAGCCCGGGAAACCCTTAACCCCTTTTGGTTCGGCCATTGCGAAAGAAAGGCAAATGGGAGAGAGGCGAAGAAAATGGCAAGGGTGAGTGGGGGAGAGGAAAATGAGAGGCAAATGGTAAATAATGTAATGCGAGGGAGAAGAGTTTGTGATGGGTACTTGGTATGTCTTGACTTGTGCATAGATCTCCCCGGCAACGGCGTCAGAAATCCTTCTTGCTACCTCTTGAGCACGCGTTGGTTTTCCCTTGAAGAGGAAAGGGTGATGCAGCAAAGTAGCATAATTATTTCCCCTCAGTTTTTTGAGAACCAAGGTATCAATCCAGCAGGAGACTACACGCAAGTCCCTCTTACCTGCATAAACAATCAAGAACCTTGCAACCAACGCGATAAAAGGGTTGTCAGTCCCTTCACGGCCACTTGCAAAAGTGAGATCTGATAAAGATAATAAGATAAATATTTTTGGTATTTTTGTTGTATAGATTGAAAAGTCAATATTGCAAAATAAATGGCGATAGTAATAGATAGTTGACGGGAAATAATATAATGGAGAATAGACCCCGGGGCCATAGGTTTCACTAGTGGCTTCTCTCAAGATAGCATAATCTACGGTGGGTGAACAATTTACTATCGAGCAGTTGATAGAAAAGCGAATAGTTATGAGAATATCTAGGCATGATCATGTATATAGGCATCACGTCCGTGACAAGTAGACCGAAACAATTCTGCATCTACTACTATTACTCCACACATCGACCGCTATCCAGCATGCATCTAGAGTATTAAGTTCATAAGAACAGAGTAACGCATTAGGCAAGATGCCATGATGTAGAGGGATAAACTCAAGCAATATGATATAAACCCCATCTTTTTATCCTCGATGGCAACAATACAATACGTGCCTTGCTGCCCCTGCTGTCACTGGGAAAGGACACCGCAAGATTGAACCCAAAGCTAAGCACTTCTTCCATTGCAAGAAAGATCAATCTAGTAGGCTAAACCAAACTGATAATTCGAAGAGACTTGCAAAGATATTTAAATCATGCATATAAGAATTCAGAGAAGAACAATATTGTTCATAAATAATCTTGATCATAAACCCACAATTCATCGGATCTCGACAAACACACCGCAAAAGGAATTACATCGAATAGATCTGCAAGAGAATCGAGGAGAACTTTGTGTTGAGATCCAAAGAGAGAGAAGAAGCCATCTAGCTAATAACTATGGACCCGAAGGTCTGTGGTAAACTACTCGCACATCATCGGAGAGGCTATGGTGTTGATGTAGAAGCCCTTCGTGATCGATTCCCCCTCCGGCGGATCGCCAGAAAAGGCCACAAGATGGGATCTCACGAGTACAGAAGGTTGCGACGGTGGAAATAGGGTTTCGTGGTGCTCCTGGATGTTTTCAGGGTATATGAGTATATATAGGCGAAAGAAGTAGGTCGGTGGAGCTGCGAGGGGGCCACAAGGGTGGGGGCGCGCCCTCCTACCTCATGGCCGCCTCGCTGCTTCCTTAGATGTCTACTCCAAGTCTGCTGGATCACGTTTGTTCCAAAAATGATCCTCGCGAAGGTTTTATTCCATTTGGATTCCGTTTGATATTCCTTTTCTGCGAAACACTGAAATAAGCAAAAAACAACAATTTGCACTGGGCCTTTGGTTAATAGGTTAGTCCCAAAAATAATATAAAAGTGCATAATAAAGCCCATTAAACATCCAAAATAGATAATATAATAGCATGCAACAATCAAAAATTATAGATACGTTGGAGACGTATCATGCGGCTTGCCGCACAGCGAGAGCGTTGGAGCGCCGCAGAGCGAGTGGCGCAGCGCGACGCACAATAAGAGCGGATCCGTCGATGCTTGCCTGTTGTCAACACGGTATGGCAGCTAGGTACACGTCTCGTCAGTACCCCCATTCCTCACCAGGAGTGGGCAGAATTCCTCTGCACCGTACTTGCATGAGAGGCCTGCCGCGCCGTACTTGCACGGGACACCCGTCGCGCCGTTCGCCTTGTCCGCGGCCCGCTCGATGCCAACGCGTTGGTCGGTAGGCTCGACCGCCTCCTTGGCCCAGGTGTCCACCTGGGCGTAGTAGAGAAACATGGCCGTCACATCCTCGAGCTGGTGATCTCTGATGAAATAGCCAACTTGGAGCTCTAGATCATGCTCCAGATGTACCGTGAGTGTGTTGACCGCTTGGACGAACGCTTACACGAGTTCAGGCTGAGCCAAGAGCTACCGTAGGCAAGGGCTACTGGTCATGGTCTCATGGACACGTTTTATTTTGTTGAGTCATTTCAACATGGATAGCTATGTATTAAACAACAATCATCGTATTGCTCTGTTAATTGGTCTATTTCAATGTGTGTGTATATGCTTTCCTTTCTGTATATGTGGATGATAACATCTAGATTCAAATTAGTATACAAAAACAGATAGAAAATGGAATTCATAATATATATATATATTGTTCATTAGTTCATCACAGAATATATATATATAATATCATCACATATACGTGATGATAGTTAACTACTAGGTACAATGCATAAAATTGAAAATGAACAATACTAAAACTAATAATCCCTCCTGATGCGCGGCGTCTTCCCAGCACGGAGGTAGTACTCTGCCTCCTCCGCCTCGCAGCGCTTGACGTACCGATCTGCCTCTTGCTGGCGGACGAGCGCGGACGATCTTGCCATTTCATTGGGCGCCCACCGGAGCACCTCGTCGGTGGCACTCTGGAGCTTATCGGCCCACCTCCATGCAGCGATGAGGCACCTAGCGCCTTTGACCTGCCTCGCGAAGTACCCGTCTTCTTACACCTCCTCCACACGACGACGTGCCCGCCCCCAAAGCTCCACCTTCTCCTTTTCCCAGGCGGCATCACGGGCTTCACAGGCTGCCTGGTACCTGGCTTCCTCCTCCGCCATCTCCTTCTTGAACGCCACTTGCTTGGCTTTCTCAGCCAACAATAGTGACTTCACAGACAAAGATTGTACTGGCCCCAAAACCAATCCAAAGTTGGGGGGTCCGAGGCAACCTTGTCCGGTGGCGCATAGGGGTCCTCCTCGTCGCTGCTCTTTGACTGAGCGTCCTCGGGGGGCGGCGAATCCTCGTCGGCACGTGGGCAGATCGGCGGCGCCATGGCAGAGCTTTGAGAGAGAGAGAGGGCGAGCGAGGGGAGGATGTAGATGAGAATGTAGGCGGGACGATGTGAGCAAGGTAGTATTTATTGGTGGCCGGAATCTAGATCGACAGGAATAGTACACACGCCGGTCGCCGGAATTTACGAGTACTGTAGTTTGAATTATACATGATTCCCGCATTAGAATTTGTGTGTGAACGTAACAGCTAACGGTTTCCAATACAGAACCGTGTCTGATTAATAACCCCCGCCATTCACCTTCCAAACCTCGAGGCACGATATAGAGTGCCAATCGTGCGGGGGGCGGTTGTCTTGCCAGATCTTTACATTTTCTTTTTTGAACACCAGATATTTACATTATCTGAAGATTTTTTAACTCGCAGACAAATACACAAAAATATGATTTTTCAAACCGTTATGGTTAGCCATTGAATGTAGATGTAGTTCAAATTTGAATTACGGTCATTAAATGACTAGAAAATGACTTAAATGTCCTTAAAAGGTTAAATGACCCATGAAATTTTCCAAATTTTCAATGACAGTTGTATTAGTGCATGTTAAACGTAGAAAAAATTTGAAGGCCGTAAGGGGAAGCTATCTCCAGTTCGTCATTAAACATGCATTGTTCCCTCTCGGAAGCACTAGCCTTCTAGTGAGTTGCTCCGGTTTGTGAGGGGTGTGCGTCCAAAATTTCATCAAACATGCCAATTTTTTTACCACATCATCTTGGTGGCATGACATTACATCAAGCAAGGTTTCATGTTTTTCTGATCATTTTTTAATTTTTTGGAATTAAAATGCCATGGCACTCCATGCATACATATGCATGTGTCCATGTCGTGAGACCAATATGTTTGAAAATTCCTTCTAATTTACTGCACATGGAATTAACTCGCACACAAGTACACAAATATGATTTTTCAAACCGTTATGATTAGCCGTTGCATGTAGATGTAGTTCAAATTTGAATTACGGTCATTAAATGGCTAGAAAATCACTTAAATGTCTTCAAAAGGTCAAATGACCCCTGAAATTTTCCAAATTTTCACATGACAATTGTATTAGTGCATGTTACACGTAGAAAAAATTTGAAGGCCGTAAGAGGAAGCTATCTCCCGTTCGTCATCAAACATGCATTGTTACCTCTCAGAACCATGAGCCTTCTAGTGAGTTGCTCCGGTTTGTAAGGGGTGTGTGTCCAAACTTTCATCAAACAGGACAATTTTTTACCACATCATCTTAATAGCATGACATTACATCAACCAAGGTTTCATGTGTTTCTGATTTTTTTATTTTTTGGAATTTAAATGCCATGGCACTCCATGCTTAATTGTGTCATAGACGTTAGACCAATATGTTTGAAAATTCCTTCCAATTTACTACACATGGAATTAACTCGCACACAAGTACACAAATATGATTTTCAAACCGTTACGGTTAGCCATTGCATGTACATCTAGTTCTAATTTGAATTACGATCATTAAATGGCTAGAAAATCACTTAAATGTCTTCAAAAGGTCAAATGACCCCTGAAATTTTCCAAAATTTGACATGACAGTTGTATTAGTGCATGTTACACGTAGAAAAAATTTGAAGGCCGTAAGAGGAAGCTATCTCCCGTTCGTCATCAAACATGCATTGTTCCCTCTCGGAACGACGAGCCTTCTAGTGAGTTGCTCCGGTTTGTGAGGGTGTTTGTCCAAACTTTTGTCAAACATGCCAAAAAATTTACCACATCATCTTGGTGGCATGACATTACAACAACCAAGGTTTCATGTGTTTCTGATCTTTTTTAACTTTTTTGGAATTTAAACGCCATGGCACTCCATGCTTAATTGTGTCATAGTCGTTAGACCAATATGTTTGAAAATTCCTTCCAATTTACTACACGTGGAATTAAATCGCACACAAGTACACAAAATATGACTTTTCAAATCGTTATGGTTAGCTATTGCATGTACATGTAGTTCAAATTTCAATTACGGTCATTAAATGGCTAGAAAATCACTTAAATGTCTTAAAAGGTCAAATGGCCCCTGAAATTTTCCAAAATTTGACATGACAGTTATATTAGTACTACAAATTTTCTCGTACATTTAAAACACCATCTGTTGCCACTTTACTCTAAATTCGTCTTTCAGAGCTAATAAAAAATAGCCACAACATCACACACAATTTGTTTGTAGGAACCATTTGCGACGAAATTTTTTGGGTCTATTTAAGTAAGTCTTCCTCCTTAAACTTCACCGGCTCGTCTGATCCAGTGCCGGCAACCCCCAAATCCACGAATCCTGATCCCCATTCCCGCACCCCCTTCTTGCAAATATGACGCCGTGGAAATGCTTCGTGAAGGCCCGTACGATGACCGCGTCCTGCCCGAGCGCCGTCACCTGCGCTGAGAGCGCGGCCGCCTACGCCGAGAGTGTCGCCGTATCCGCATTGAGCACGGCCACATCCGCTGAGAGGGCGTCTGCGGCAGCTGACAACGCAGCTATGGCAGCCAAGACGGCTGCAGCTGCTGCTGCAACGGCGGCTGCAAACGCCGAGAGCGCTTGAGTTGCCATCCGTGCCGTCGATGTCACCCTGGCCCGGGTAGAGGCCATCCACGCCAAGATCGAGGACACACACGTCAAGCTATTCCAGGCCACCTCAGAATCCAGCATGCAACCCACATACGAAAAGGCGGCGGTGGCCATGTAGCACCTACTTCCTCATGAGAACGCCAAGCGGGAGCTCGAGATGCACGAGGCGGCGGAGATCGAGGAGCGTCGGGAGGAGGGCGTGTGGCCGAGGTCGAGGTAGAGAAGAGTATGTCCATCAAGGAATCGGTGGTGGAGTACCAACGCGAGCTCTGGCGCAACCACTACTACAAGTACTACAACCTATAGGACGACGCCAATGATGAGGACGACGACACGGTCGACTTCAGCAGGGGGACACAGAGTCCACCAACGGCGGCATTTCGCCAGGACAAGTCATCGACGTCTCATCTCACACCGCCGATGCATAGGCCAGCGTGGCAGCAGATTTGTTAAAATTATGCGTACTTAGGCTTTGTTTTTAATGCTGGTCTTTTCTTAGAGCAATGTTTAGGTCAAATGGCTCTGTTTAGTTACTAAAATTGCACGATTCAGTAAGTGTGGTCTGTGTGATGTACGCTCTTTTGTGTGCCAAATTAGCAAGCGATGTTAAATTATGCAATGATGTACCCGGGGAAATTTCCACCAAAATTTGAATTATCAAACTCATCCCATGCACGTAAAGCAAAAGAATCGTTTCCGATGCACACAATCATTGAAAGTGAATGGTGTCCGGCAGCACTGCGTGCAAGGTTCCCCTCCACATTTCCAAATTTTTGGCCTACCGCCAAAATATCTACCCCCGCCCCCTCCCCCTTCCCCACCGCCTTTTCTCCCCGACCACAAGTCACATTTCCCCTGTTTCCTCCTTCCTTCCTTCATTCCTAAGCTATAGCCGATTCCTCGCTTGCTTCCTCGCTCTCGCCGTCTCGCATCCTATCGCCGGGGTCGCCATGGTCTTCTTCAATGACCTCTCCAGTGGTTCCTCCTCCGACGATGACTCCTTCACCACCCGGGTATGCTTCTCTTCTCTCTCTCGGGCTATGACTTGGAATGAAGGATTTTATCCCAGCGGTCGATTTGAGTCATTTCTTCCTCTTGTAGCTCCCTAGGACCATTAGCTGCAACGAATGGAGTCGGGTGGTTGAAGATCTGTCTGCTCGTTGTCACCATTAATCTCCATGCGTGAAGCTAGTTGTGTTTGAATCTGTGGACAATGGGAGGAAGTTTCTGGCATGTGCAGAGAAGGTTAGAGCCTCTTTTGTTGTTACAAATCATTTTTTAGATGTGATTCAGACACCGTCATGGTCCCAACCCATTCATATCACACTTTCAACCAAAGCATCCTAAGACAGTGTCACAGTTTGTACCTAGTATCTAAAAATGTTGCTATCTCATCAGCGGTGCCATTAGAAAATTATTTGGCACCACTTCAGCAGTTTGTGCAGCCAAGTTTGGTCCACACATCTGAGCAGCCAAGCAGTAAAATACTAAATCTTTATGGCACAAAGGAAGTGGGCATCGGAGCAACTAGGTGCTCCGGAGTCCGGGTCCCTAATTTTTTTTCTGCTGCATCGGCTCGCCAGTGCACGGCACCGGTGCGAGATGTAGAAACAGTTATCTTTACACCAGTTTTGGCATACATAATGGACGGCCTTAGTGTTATTAGTTCTATGTTACTAATTTAGTGAATGTACACACCTGTTAGTATCAATTTGCTATCATCCAAGCATTGTCGTTGTGTTGTTGTAGTTATATTTACCTTCGTCATAAAATGTTCGACTTGTTATTTATAGGTACATGAGTAAGAACATGTAGCGTTATTTTAGTTAATTATAGCTTCTGATGTTTCAGAATTTGGTTGTTGTCTCAGTAGCAATTAATTCATTTGCACATTGATTTTTTTGAGAATATATGTCATAATTAACCTGTTTATTCAGTTTTTCAAAATAAGTATTGGTGATTTTCTACGTTGCTATAAACCCATTTCCCCTACAATTGTTACTGATCTAATTTTAATATTATAGGATGAATGGAAGTGTCCTTACTTGGAGTGGGTTGATCAAGAGTGGCCACGGTCTTTGAAGATGTGCCTAGCAAAGCTATGGAGCATGTATGAGGAAGAGAACAGAGGTAGGCTTAGAGAAAGTGTTGTCAACACTGAAGAATATTTGAAGATGCGGGATAAAAAGAGGAAGGCGGAGAATGAGCTCAGATTATTGCTAGGAGATTACATCTAAATTCTAAGAATGGAGATTTATTTGGTGGGATTTATGCAACTAGTTTAGCTAACTATTTGAATGTACCTATTAGAAGTTATGATATTGAGTTGCCACCTGCTTTTCTATATTATGAGTCTAGGGTACGCCACCAGTTTCTTAAGAGGAACGAACAGATCCTCCAGTGCAGACTAATCTTTGATAGATGGCATGCCATCCATGTTACCCTTCATGCTCCTGCCTTCTTTAACTTTCAGGCGAATGGACGGTACTTTATAACTAGAGAGGAGGCAGACAAGTATGAGAGAACAGTAGAGGTTGATCGCCTCCATGCTGCAGCCCTTCAGGCGGTAGCTGATGCATCACAGTACGACCCCAACTTCAACTTTGGATATCCACTAGGCCATCCATGAGCGTATACCAACTTAGGCCAAAAGCCTAAGCTTGGGGGAGTACGTATTTCTCACCGACATTAATTCATGTTCACACACTCATTTTAGTTGTCGGTGTTCATACTTTTTCATTGTATTATTCATGCTAGTTTATTTTCTTTTTCCGCTTTCTTCTTGTGTGTTTGATAACCTTAAGAGAAAACCAAAAAAATTAGTTGTAGTTAGTTTACTTTCTATGCATGCTTGGTAGTAATATTAAAAGAAAACCCAAAAATATTTCTCCTTCTTCTTTTGCTTGTTGGGATCTTTCCCGTGTAAATAGTTTTTCTCGTTCTTGTTTTACCTTCCTTAGAAAAACAAAAACTCCAAAATATTTCAGTGTGTTTCTTTGAATTTTTTTCTTTGGGGGTCGAGAGGAGAAAACCACGATGAAAATGTTGAGTGGCTCACATATGCATTATTTTGATCTAACAAAGAGCCAATATTACCTTGTCTTCTCCGTTGAATAAATGTTTGCATATTCCAGCTTAGTCCAATACACGTGCACTTTTATTATTATCCACACCGTTCGGTCGTGCAAGTGAAAGGCAATAATGATGATATATGATGAAATGATTGAGATGAGGAAAAGCTTGTATGAACTCGACCTATCTTGTTTTTGTAAATATGATTAGTTCATCGTTCCTGATTCAGCCTATTATGATTGAAACATGTTTGCAATGACAATTGGAGAATATATTTACCCATGCCATGCTTAATTATCTAGGAGTTTATAATGGTTTACCTTGTGTGCCAACATGGAAATTAAAATGGTTGTGATGTAGTATGATAGGATGGTATCCTCCTTTGAATGATTCAAGTGGCTTGACTTGGCACATGTTCACGCATGTAGTTGAAACAAAATCAACATAGCCTCCATGATATTTATGTTCATGGTGATTTATATCCTACTCATGCTTGCATTAAATATTGGTTAATCTCAATGCATGTTTATGACTGTTATCGCTCTCTAGTTGGTCGCTTCCCAGTCTCCTTCTAGCCTTCACTTGTACTAAGCAGGAATACTGCTTGTGAATCCACTTCCATAAACCCCAAAGTTGTTCATATGAGTCCACCATACCTACCTATATACGATATCTACATGCCGATCCAAGTAAATTTTCATGTGCCAACCTTTGAACCTTCAAATAATAATCTGTTTTGTATGCTCGAATAGCTCATGTATCAACTAGAGCTGTCAATATCTTCCGTGCTAGGTGAGTTATTCTCACGATGAGTGGACTCCGCTCATCATTCACGAGAAAATGGCTGGTAACCAGGATGCCCAGTCCCATGCTCAAAGCAAATCAAATCAAAATAATTGCAAACAAAACTCCCCCAGGACTGTTGTTTGTTGGAGGGTACCCGTTGTTTCGGACCAGCCGTGGAGTGTGCTTGTTGGTGGTGGGGAAGTATAAACTTTACCATTTTGTTTGGGAACCGCCTATAATGTAAGTAGCTTGGAAGATAACGAGATCTTTTGGTTGTTACATTGACAATGAAAGCATACCACGCAAAATATTATTCAATCCCTATTTCAAAACTCGAGCTCTAGCACCTCTGCAAATCCCTGCTTCCCTCTACGAAGGGCCTATCTATTTACTTTTATTGCTGAGTCATCATCCTCTTATAAAAAGCACTAGTTAGAGAGCACCACTATCATTTGTATGCATTTTTATTAATTTATATTGAGTATGACTGTGACTGGATCTCTTTTACCATGAATTACAATGTCTAGTCAGTCCTTAATCTTCAGGGATGCTCTGCATTTATGTTTCGCGGTCTCAGAAAGGGCTAGCGAGATACCATCTTGTTATATTATATCATGATAGTTTTGAGAAAAGTGTTGTCATCCAAGATTAATTATTATTGCTCACTAGTTGATTCCATTGATATGAGTAAATGTGAGACCTAAATGTTATTGTGACTATGGTTAGTTCATAATCTTTGCTGAACACTTGAATGCTAGCTTTACATATTTGCAACAACAAGATCAAACAGAGTTTGTAAAAGTTCTTTTACTTTATCACTTTCAGTTTGTCAACTGAATTGCTTGAGGACAAGCAAAGGTTTAAGCTTTGGGGAGTTGATACGTCTCCAACGTATCCACTTTTCCAAACTCTTTTGACCTTGTTTCGGACTCTAGCTTGCATGATTTGAATGGAACTAACCCGGACTGACGTTGTTTTCAGCAGAATTGCCATGGTGTTATTTTTGTGCAGAATAAAAAGTTCTCGGAATGACCTGAAAATCAACGGAGATTATTTTTGGAATTAATAAAAAAATAATGGCAAAAGAATCAGCAGCAGGGGCCCACACCCTAGCCACAAGGGTGGGGGCGCGCCCACCCCCCTGGGGCGCGCCCTTCGACCTTGTGGTCCCCCTGGACCTCCACCGACCTTAACTCCAACTCCATATATTCACTTTCGGGGAGAAAAAAAATCAAAGAGAAGGATTCATCGCGTTTTACGATACAGAGCTACCGCCAAGCCCTGTCCTTCCTTGGGAGGGCAGATCTGGAGTCCGTTCGGGGCTTCAGAGAGGGGAATCCGTCGCTGTCGTCATCATCAACCATCCTCCATCACCAATTCCATGATGCTCACCGCCATTCGTGAGTAATTCCATCATAGGCTTGCTGGACCGTGATGGGTTGGATGAGATTTATCATGTAATCGAGTTAGTTTTGTTAGGGTATGATCCCTAGTATTCACTATGTTCTAAGATTGATGTTGCTATGTCTTTGCTATGCTTAATGCTTGTCACTAGGGCCCGAGTGCCATGATTTCAGATATGAACCTATTATGTTTTCATGAATATATTTGTGTTCTTGATCCGATATTGCCAGTTATAGTTACCTACTACGTGTTTTGATCCGGCAACCCCGGAGTGACAATAGTCGGGACCACTCCCGGTGATGACCGTAGTTTGAGGAGTTCATGTATTCACTAAGGCTAATGCTTTGGTCCGGTACACTATTAAAAGGAGGCCTTAATATCCCTTAGTTTCCAATAGGACCCCGCTGCCACGGGAGGGTAGGAAAAAATATGTCATGCAAGTTCTTTTCCATAAGCACGTATGACTATATTCGGAATACATGCCTACATTATATTGATGAACTGGAGCTAGTTCTGTGTCACCCTATGTTATAACCGTTGCATGATGAATGCCATCCCACATAATTATCCATCATTGATCCATTGCCTACAAGCTTTTCACATATTGATCTTTGTGTTGTTACTTCTCCGTTGCCACTATTACGATTGCTACAAAACTGCTACTATTACTTTTGCCACCGCTACCGCTACTTTCATACTACTTTGCTACTAAATACTTTGTTGCAGATATTAAGTCTTTCAGATGTGGTTGAATTGACAACTCAGCTGCTAATACTCAAGAATATTCTTTGGCTCCCCTTGTGTCGAATCAATAAATTTGGGTTGAATATTCTACCCTCGAAAACTGTTGCGATCCCCTATACTTGTGGGTTATCTGGTGGAGCAAGCACTGGGGCAGAAGTCAACTTGTCTTTGAGTGCCTGGAAACTTTCCTGACATTTGTCTGTCCATTGGAACTTGATGCCCTTATGCAACAAGTTGGTCAGAGGCCGGCGATCTTGGAGAAGTTCTCGACGAATGACGGCAATAGCTGGCAAGTCCGAGAAAACTTCCGACTTGCTTGACATTCTTCAGAGGAGTCCAATCGAGAATAGGCTGAACTCGCTCGGGGTTGACGGCAATACCATCCTTGGAGATGACATGTCCATGATAGGTTACTTCGGGAAGCCAGAATTCACACTAGGAATACTTAGAATAGAGTTGATGCTCTCGAAGCTTTTCCAGAACAAGGCAGAGATGTTCAGCATGTTCTTCTTCATTTTTGGAGTACACAAGGATGTCATACAGATAAAGCACGACGAACTTGTTGATGTATTCCATGAAGATATAGTTCATCAGTCGAGAGAAGGTGGCTGGAGCATTGGTTAGGCCAAAAGACATGACGGTGTACTCGTATGAACCATAGCGAGTCACAAATGCGGTCTTTGGGATATCCTCTTCACGAACATGGATCTAGTGATAACCCAACCTTAAGTCGAGTTTGGAAAACACTGATGAACCAGCCAATTGATCATACAGATCATTGATCCGAGGACGGGGATATTTGTTCTGGATAGTGGCTTGGTTAATAGGACGATAATCTTGGACCAATCAGTTTATCCCATCCTTCTTCTTAACAAAGAGAGAAGATGCTCCCCAAGGAGATCAACTTGGGTGAACGAAACCACTGCGAAGAGATGTGTCAATTTCCCCCTTAAGCGCAATGAGTTCATGCGACAGCATCTTGTAGGGTCGTTTATCTATAGGAGTGGTGCCTAGTTTCAAGTCGAGGATGAATTCGACAGCTCTAGCAGGGGGAATCCCTGGAAGTTCTTCAGGAAAGACGTCTTGGAATTCGTGGATGGCGGGAATGTTTTCAATGCCCTCGAGTGGTGTAGTGTTCAATGCGTTCAACGCATAAAATCTTGCCTTGGCATTCTGAACCAGAGGAGCGTTGTAGCTTATCATTTCATCAGAAGGGTGTAGCAGGCGGACGGTCTTAGTGGCGCAAACTATAGAAGCAGTATGCGCTTTCATCCAATCCATTCCCAAAATGAGATAAATTCTACAGGACTTCTGTATGATGGGAGAGACAAGGAATTCCAGTACTTCGATTTCAACGGGGACGTCGTTGCAAATCATGGAGGTTCGGCATTGGCCCGCAGGGGTGTGTACTAATAGCAAAGCGTTCATGTCCTCACATTTAATGTCGTGCAAGCATGCAAAATCTTTTTGACATGAATGAATGCGATGCACCTGTATCAAATAAAACGGACGCTAGTACTAAATTTACGAGGAGTGTACCCATCACAGTAGCAACCTGGTCTTGAGCTTCATTAAGATCAATGTGGTTGGCATGAACATGACCATAAGACTTGGCATTGTTGTTACGGGGCTGGTTGCTACCACAGCCAGCTGTGGGAAGGGACAATTGATTCTGGTTCAGATATCAGTTCCTCGCAATGTGACCTGGCTGACCACACTTGTAGCACATACCATTATTGGGAGTGGGATCAGGAGCTCGGGGTGGTGGAGCTGGAAGCCTTGGCTGCTAGGTGGTGGAGGAGGTAGATGAGGTGCAGCAAAGGACTGCCTTGGAGCAGGTGCAGTTGGCTGGTACATGCTGTTGGGAATCCATATCCTATGCTTCTGCGAGGGCGGGCCCGAAGATGAGCCTATGTCATGGTTGCGCCTGTGAGAGCTCTGGTGTTCCTGCAGACCAGTCTCGACATTGATGGCCTTGTTCACCAAGGTGGCAAAATCGGCGAAGTCATGCACTAGCAATGTGAGCTTGATGTCAGCTTATAGTCCATCACGAAACTTCTCCTTCCTGTGAGCATCAGTTGCAATGTCCTCTTCAGCATAGCGGGATAAGTCCAGAAACTCCTGATGATAAGCTTCCACATTTTTGTTGCCCTGGGTGAGGCTGCGAAACTCACGCTTCTTCCGGTCCATGACTCCCTATGGAATGAAGAGGGCACAGAAAGCAGCTTGGAAGTCTGGCCAGGTGATGATTGTTCCAGCCGGCAGAGTATGCCTGTGGCTGTCCCACCATTGAGTAGCGGGTCCCTTCAGAAAGAAGGAAGCAAAGATGGCATAGCTGGCAGGGGCTACATCAGCAGACTCCATCTCATAGGTGATGTAACGGAGCTAGTCATGGGCATCCAAAGGCTAAGTTGAGCTGCAGTAGATGGTTGGGTTGAGGTGCATGAAATACTGTAGAGTCACTGGGGTTGGCTGCTGGTTCATATTGGGGCAAGGGATCTGAGCCAACATAGTCTCCATGAACTGGCGATTCAGCTCAAACTGTTGGATCATACCATCCATGTACTCAGGCGCTGGTGGGGCGTTGCCACCATGACCACCTGGTCAACCGTCCTACTAATATTTAACAGGGGTAGTTCGGCATTAAGAAATTGCAAAGACAAGAATCAGTCATGATGAAACATGCATAAAGAAAGGAGCACGATATATACTAGATAGTAGTTGGCATATCTTACTGTTGGGAAACATAGTAATTTCAAAAAAAAATCCTATGCACACGCAAGATCATGGTGATGCATAGATACGAGAGGGGAGAGTGTCGTCCGCGTACCCTCATAGACCGTAAGCGGAAGCGTTATGACAACGCGGTTGATGTAGTCATACGTCTTCACGATCGACCGATCCTAGTACCGAACATATGACACCTCCGTGATCTGCACACGTTCAGCTTGGTGACGTCCCACAAACTCACGATCCAGTAGAGCTTCGAGGGAGAGTTCTGTCAGCACGACAACGTGATAATGGTGTTGATGATGCTACTGGAACAGGGCTTCGCCTAAGCACCGCTACGATATGACCAAGGTGGATTATGGTGGAGGGGGGCACCGCACACGGCTAAGAGATCGATGATCAACTTGTGTGTCTATGGGGTGCCCCCAGCCACGTATATAAAGGATGGAGGGAGGAGGAGGCCGGTCCTCATAGGGCGCGCCCAAAGTGTGGAATCCTACTAGGACTAGGGAGTCCTAGTAGGACTCCACCTCCCACATGGAATAGGAAAAAGGGAAGGGATAAGGAGAAGGAAGGAAGGGGTGCCCCCTTTCCCTAGTCCAATTCGGACCAGTCCATGGGGAAGGGGCGCGGCCACCCTTGAGGCCTTTCTCTCCTTTCCCGTATGGCCCATTAAGGCCTAATACGAATTCCCGTAACTCTTCGGTACTCTGAAAAATACCTGAAACACTCGGAACCTTTTCGATGTCCGAACATAGCCTTCCAATATATCAATCTTTGTGTCTCAACCATTTTTAGACTCCTCGTCATGTCCCCGATCTCATCCGGGACTCCAAACAAACTTCGGTCATCAAATCACATAAATGATAATACAAATCGTCACAGAACGTTAAGCGTGCGGACCCTACGGGTTCGAGAACTATGTAGACATGACCGAGACTCATCTCCGGTCAGTAACCAACAACGGAACCTGGATGCTCATATTGGCTCCTACATATTCTACGAAGATCTTTATCGGTCAAACTGCATAACAACATACGTTGTTCCCTTTGTCATCGGCATGTTACTTGCCTGAGATTCGATCGTCGGTATCTCAATACCTAGTTCAATCTCGTTGCCGACAAGTCTCTTTACTCGTTCCATAATGCACCATCCCGCAACTAACTCATTAGTTACATTGCTTGCAAGGCTTATAGTGATGTGCATTACCGAGAGGGCCCAGAGATACCTCTTCGACAATCGGAGTGACAAATCCTAATCTTGATCTATGCCAACTCAACAAGTACCATCAAAGACACCTGTAGAGCACCTTTATAATCACCCAGTTACGTTGTGACGTTTGGTAGCACACAAAGTGTTCCTCCGGTATTCGAGTGTTACATGATCTCATAGTCATAGGAACATGTATAAGTTATGGAGAAAGCAATATCAACAAACTAAACGATCATCGTGCTAAGCTAACGGAATGGGTCAAGTCAATCACATCATTCTCTAATGATGTGATCCCGTTAATCAAATGACAACTCATGTCTATGGCTAGGAAACTTAACCATCTTTGATTCAACGAGCTAGTCAAGTAGAGGCATACTAGTGACACTCTGTTTGTCAATGTATTCACACATGTACTAAGTTTCCGGTTAATACAATTCTAGCATGAATAATAAACATTTATCATGATATAAGGAAATAAGTAATAACTTTATTATTGCCTCTCAGGCATATTTCCTTCAGTCTCCCACTTGCACTAGAGTCAATAATCTAGTTCACATCTTTATGTGATTAGTTCATATCTCCATGTGACTAATACCCAAAGGGTTTACTAGATTCAATAATCTAGTTCACATCGCTATGTGATTAACACCCAAAGAGTGATCATGTTTTGGTTGTGAGAGAAGTTTAGTCTACGGGTCTGCAACATTCAAATCCGTATGTATTTCGCAAATTTCTATGTCTACAATGCTCTGCACGGAGCTACTCTAGCTAATTGCTCCCACTTTCAATATGTATCCTGATCGAGACTTAGAGTCATCTAGATCGATGTAAAAAGCTTGCATTGACGTAACTCTTTACGACGAACTTTTTTATCACCTCCATAATCGAGAAATATTTCCTTAGTCCTCTAAGGATAATTTTGACCGCTGTCTAGTGATCTACTCCTAGATCACTATTGTACTCCCTTGCCAGAATCATGCTACGGTATACAATAGGACTGGTAAACAACAAAGCATACTTTATAGAACCTATGACTGAGGCATAGGGAATGACTTTTCATTCTCTTTCTATTTTTTGCCATGGTCGTGTTTTGAGTCTTTACTCAACTTCACACCTTGCAACACATGCAAGAACTCCTTCTTTGACTGTTCCATTTAGAACTACTTCAAAATCTTGTCAAGGTATGTACTCATTGAAAATATATCAAGCGTCTTGGTCTATCTCTATCGATCTTGATGCTCAATGTGTAAGTGGCTTCACCGAGGTCTTTCTTTGAAAAACTCCTTTCAAACATTCCTTTATGCTTTCCAGAAAATTCTACATTATTTCCGATCAACAATATGTCATTCACATATACTTATCAGAAATGTTGTAGTGCTCCCACTCACTTTCTTGTAAATACAGCCTTCACCGCAAGTCTGTATAAAACCATATGCTTTGATCACTTTATCAAAGCATATATTCCAACTCCAAGATGCTTGCACCAGTCCATAGATGGATCGCTGGAGCTTGCTCACTTTGTTAGCACCTTTAGGATCGACAAAACTTTCTGGTTGCATCATATACAACTCTTCTTTAAGAAATCCTTTAAGGAATGCAGTTTTGACACCCATTTTCCAGATTTCATAAAATGCGGCAACTGCTAACATGATTCAGGCAGACTTTTAAGCATCGATACGAGTGAGAAAATCTCATCATAGTTAACACCTTGAACTTGTCGAAAACATTTTGCGATGATTCGAGCTTTGTAGATAGTAACACTACTATCAGCGTTCGTCTTCCTCTTGAAGATCCATTTATTCTTAATGACTCACCAATCATCGGGCAAGTCAATCAAAGTCCATACTTTGTTCTCATACATGGATCCCATCTCAGATTTCATGGCCTCAAGCCATTTCGCAGAATCTGGGCTCATCATCGCTTCCTCATAGTTCGTAGGTTTGTCATGGTCTAGTAACATGACTTCCAGAAAGGATTACTGTACCACTCGCATGCGGACCATACTCTGGTTGTCCTACGAGGTTCGGTAGTGACTTGATCTGAAGTTTCATGATCAACATCATTAGCTTCCTCACTAATTGGTGTAGAGATCAGTAGAACTGATTTCTGTGATGAACTACTTTCCAATTCGGGAGAAGGTACAATTACCTCATCAAGTTCTACATTCCTCCCACTTACTTCTTTCGAGAGAAACTTCTTCTCTAGAAAGGATCCACTCTTAGCAACAAAGATATTGCCTTTTTGGATCTGTGATAGAAGGTGTACCCAACAGTTTCTTTTGGGTATCCTATGAAGACACACTTTTCCGATTTGGGTTCGAGCTTATCAGTTTGAAACTTTTTCACATAAGCATCGCAACCCCAAACTTTAGGAAACGACAGCTTTGGTTTCTTGCCAAACCATAGTTCATACGGTGTCATCTCAACGGATTTAGATGGTGCCCTATTTAACATGAATGCAGCTATCTCTAATGCATAACCCCAAAACGATAGTGGTAAATCGGTAAGAGACATCATAGATCGCACCGTATCCAACAAAGTACGATTACAATGTTCAGACACACCATTATGCTGTGGTGTTCCAGGTGGCATGAGTTGTGAAACTATTCCACATTGTTTCAAATGAAGACCAAACTCGTAACGCAAATATTCTCCTCCACGATCAGATCGTAGAAACTTTATTTTCTTGTTATGATGATTTTCCACTTCACTCTGAAATTCTTTGAACTTTTCAAATGTTTCAGACTTATGTTTCATTAAGTAGATATACCCATATCTGCTCAAATAATATGTGAAGGTCAGAAAATAATGATACCCACCGCGAGCCTCAACACTCATCGGACCGCATACATCAGTATGTATTATTTCCAATAAGTCAGTTGCTCGCTCCATTGTTCTAGAGAACGGAGTCTTAGTCATCTTGCCTATGAGGCATGGTTCGCAAGCATCAAATGATTCATAATCAAGTGATTCCAAAAACCCATCAGCATGGAGTTTCTTCATGTGCTTTACACCAATATGACCTAAACGGCAGTGCCACAAATAAGTTACACTATCATTATTAACTTTGCATCTTTTGGCTTCAATATTATGAATATGTGTATCACTACGATCGAGATTTAGTAAACCATTTATATTGAGTGTATGACCATAGAAGGTTTTATTCATGTAAATAGAACAACAATTATTCTTTGACTTAAATGAATAACCGTATTGCAATAAACATGATCTGATCATATTCATGCTCAACACAAACACCAAATAACATTTATTTTAGGTTCAACACTAATCCCGAAGGTAAAGGGAGTGTGCGATGGTGATCTTATCAACCTTGGAATCACTTCCAACACACATCATCACCTCGCCCTTAACTAGTCTCTGTTTATTTTGCAACTCCCGTTTCGAGTTACTATTCTTAGCAACTGAACCAGTATCAAATACTGAGGGGTTGCTATAAACACTAGCAAAGTACACATCAATAACATGTATATCAAATATACCTTTGTTCACTTTACCATCCTTATTATCCGCCAAGTATCTAGGGCAGTTCCACTTCCAGTGACCATTTCCTTTGCAGTAGAAGCACTTAGTCTCAGGCTTAGGTCCAGACTTGGGCTTCTTCACTTGAGCAGCAACTTGCTTGTCGTTCTTCTTGAAGTTCCCCTTCTTCCCTTTGCCCTTTTCTTGAAACTAGTGGTCTTTTCAACCATCAACACTTGATGCTTTTCTTGATTTCTACCTTCGTCGATTTCAGCATCATGAAGAGCTTTGGGAATCATTTCCGTTATCCCTTGCATATTATAGTTCATCACGAAGTTCTAGTAACTTGGTGATAGTGACTAGAGAACTCTATCAATCACTATCTTATCTGGAAGATTAACTCCCACTTGATTCAAGTGATTGTAGTACTGTAAGGATCGAGAAGAGGAGTCTAGAGGGGGTGAATAGACTCTAAGTAAGAAAAGTTCAGTTTTTAATTTATTTAAGTTGAAGTGGAGTTTTGGCACAAGTTTAAATATACACAATACATATCAAGCAAGCATGACAAGAGTATATGAGCAGCAGAAAGTAAAGCATGCAAGTTGCAAGAATGTAAGGGGATGGGATTGGAGTGTGCAAACGCAATTGGAGACACGGAGATTTTAGGCGTGGTTCTGATAGGTGGTGCTATCATATATCCACGTTGATGGAGACTTCAACCCACGAAGGGTAACGGTTGCGCGAGTCCATGGAGGGCTCCACCCATGAAGGGTCCACGAAGAAGCAACCTTGTCTATCCCACCATGGCCATCACCCACGAAGGACTTGCCTCACTCGGGTAGATCTTCACAAAGTAGGCGATCTCCTTGCCCTTACAAACTCCTTGGTTCAACTCCACAATCTTGACGGAGGCTCCCAAGTGACACCTAACCAATCTAGGAGACACCACTCTCCAAGAGGTAACAAATGGTGTGTTGATGATGAACTCCTTGCTCTTGTGCTTCAAATGATAGTCTCCCCAACACTCAACTCTCTCTCATAGGATAGGATTTGGTGGAAAGACGATTTCAGTGGAAAGCAACTTGGGGAAGGCTAGAGATCAAGATTTATGTGGTTGGAATGAAGTATCTTGACCTCAACACAAGTGGAGGTGGTTCTCTCTCAGAAAATGTATGTTGGAAGTGTAGGTATGTTCTGATGGATCTCTCCACGAATGAAGAGTGGGTGGAGGGGTATATATAGCCTCCACACAAAATATAACCGTTACACACAATTTAGCAAACTCGGTGGGACCGATTCAGAGAACTTGGTCGGACCAATTTGGTTCATAATATGACCGTTAGGGATTTCGGTGGGACCGACAAGATCAACTCGGTGGGACGATGTGCTAGGGTTAGGGTAAAGCCTCAACTCGGTTTGACCGATTACACAAACTTGGTGGGACCGATTTGGGTAATAAGCGAAACAGAGAGTTGGCCAAGAAAACTCGGTGGGACCGATTGCATACCTCGGTGGGACCGAAATTATTGCAATAGGCAACAGAGAGTTTGCAAGCCCATCTCGGTGAGACCGAGATCCCATCGGTGAGACCGTATTGATTAGGGTTTCTAGCAGTGGCTATGTCAATAGAACTCGGTGGCGCCGGATAGAAAGTTTCGGTGGGGCCGAGTTTGACTTTTGGTTTGGGACATATGTGGATGTGAGAAGGTGGTTGAGGGCTTTGGAGCATATCACTAAGCACTTTGAGCAAGAAACTCACCAAGAAACACCTCATCCCCTCTTAATAGTGTTGGCTTTCCTATGGACTCAATGTGATCTTGGATCACTAAAATAGAAAATGTACAGTCCTGAGCTTTGAGCTTGAGCCAATCCTTTGTCCTCAGCATCTTCAAGGGGTTCCACATCCTCTAGTCCATGCCACTCCATTGTTGAACTTATCTGAAACATACTAGGTAGAAGCATTAGTCCAACAAGAGATATGTTGACATTAATTACCAAAATCACCCAGGGAGCACTTGTGCTTTCAAGTACTCAGACATTCTGAGCACATGCTCACTAGCTGAGCAATTCTCCTCCATCTTGTAGGCAAAGTGCTTGTAAAATGTCTCATACCTTTCGACATGGGCATGAGTCTAAAATACTAATTTTAACTCTTGGAACATCTCATATGCTCCGTGGCGTTCAAAACGTCTTTGAAGCCCCAATTCTAAGCCGTAAAGCATGGTGCACTAAACTATCAAGTAGTCATTATACCGAGCTTGTCAAACATTCATAACGCCTGCATCTGCTCCTGCAATAGGTCTGTCACCTAGTGGTGCATCAAGACACAATTTTTCTGTGCAGCAATGAGGATAATCCTTAGATCACGGACCTAGTCCGCATCATTGCTACTATCATCTTTTAACATAGTTTTTCTCTAGGAACATATCAAAAATAAACAGGGAGCTACATCGCGAGCTATTGATCTACAACATAGTTATGCAAATAATATCAGGACTAAGTTCATGATAAATTAAAGTTCAATTAATCATATTACTTAAGAACTCACACTTAGATAGACATTCCTGTAGTCATCTAAATGATCACGTGATCCAAATCAACTAAACCATGTCCGATCATCACGTGAGATGGAGTAGTTTTCAATGGTGAACATCACTATGTTGATCATATCTACTATATGATTCACGCTCGACCTTTCGGTCTCCAGTATTCCGAGGCCATATCTGCATATGCTAGGCTCGTCAAGTTTAACCCGAGTATTCCGCGTGTGCAAAACTGGCTTGCACCCATTGTATGTGAACGTAGAGCTTATCACACTCGATCATCACATGGTGTCTCGGCACGATGAACTGTCGCAACGGTGCATACTCAGGGAGAACACTTATACCTTGAAATTTAGTGAGAGATCATCTTATAATGCTACCGCCGAACTAAGAAAAATAAGATGAATAAAGGATAAACATCACATGCAATCAAAATATGTGACATGATATGGCCATGATCATCTTGCGCCTTTGATCTCCATCTCCAAAGTACTGTCATGATCTCTATCGTCACCGGCATGACACTATGATCTCCATCATCTTGATCTCTATCAACGTGTCATCACATGGTCGTCTCGCCAACTATTACTCCTGCAACTATTGCTATCGCATAGCGATAAAGTAAAGCAATTATTTGGCGCTTGCATCTTATGCAATAAAGAGACAACCATAGGGCTTCTGCCAGTTGCCGATAACTTCAACAAAACATGATCATCTCATAAAACAACTTATATCTCATCACGTCTTGACCATATCACATCACAACAAGCCCTGCAAAAACAAGTTAGACGTCCTTTACTATGTTGTTGCAAGTTTTACGTGGCTGCTACGGGCTGAGCAAGAATCGTTCTTACCTACGCGTCAAAAACCACAATGCGGTATAGTGATTGCTTTTTGATCTTCAGAAAGAACCATGTTCATTGAATCCGATTCAACTAAAGTTGGAGAAACAGACACCCACTAGCCACCTGTGTGCGAAGCACGTCGGTAGAACCAGTATCGCATAAGCGTACGTGTAATGTCGGTCTGAGCCGCTTCATCCAACAATACCATTGAATCAAGAATCAACTAGTGACGGCAAAAAATATGTATATACCCATGCCCACAACTCCTTTGTGTTCTACTCGTGCATATAACATCTACGCATAAACCTGGCTCTGATGCCACTGTTGGGAAACGAAGTAATTTCAAAAATTACCTACGCACACGCAAGATCATGGTGATGCATAGCAACGAGAGGGGAGAGTGTCATCCACGTACCCTCGTAGACCGTAAGAGGAAGCGTTATTACAACGCGGTTGATGTAGTCGTATGTCTTAACGATCGACCGATCCTAGTACCGAACGTACGGCACCACCGCGATCTACACACGTTCATCTCGGTGTCGTCCCACGAACTCACGATCCAATAGAGCTTCGAGGGAGAGTTCTGTCAGCACGACGGTGTGATGACGGTGTTGATGATGCTACCGGAACAGGGCTTCACCTAAGCACCGCTACGATATGACCGAGGTGGATTATGGTGGAGGGGGGCACCGCACACGGCTAAGAGATTGATGATCAACTTGTGTGTCTATGGGGTGCCCCTGGCCACGTATATAAAGGATGGATGGAGGAGGAGGCCGGCCCTCATAGGGCGCACCCAAAGTGTGGAGTCCTACTAGGACTCCCTAGTTCTAGTAGGATTCCACCTCCCACATGGAATAGGAAAAAGGGAAGGGAGAAGGAGAAGGAAGGAAGGGGGTGCCCCCTTTCCGTAGTCCTATTCGGACCAATCCATGGGGAAGGGGCATGGCCACCCTTCATGCCTTTCTCTCCTTTCCCGTATGGCCCATTAAGGCCTAATACGAATTCCCGTAACTCTCCGGTACTCCAAAAAATACGTGAAACACTCGGATGTCCGGATATAGCCTTCCAATATATCGATCTTTACGTCTCAACCATTTTGAGACTCCTCGTCATGTCCCCGATCTCATCCGGGACTCCGAACAAACTTCGGTCATCAAATCACATAACTCATAATATAAATCGTCACAGAACTTTAAGCATGCGGACCCTACGGGTTCAAGAACTATGTAGACATGACCGAGACTCATCTCCGATCAATAACCAATAGCGGAACCTGGATGCTCATCTTGGCTCCTACATATTCTACGAAGATCTTTGTCGGTCAAACCGCATAACAACACATGTTGTTCCCTTTGTCATCGGCATGTTACTTGCCCGAGATTCAATCGTCGGTATCTCAATACCTAGTTCAATCTCGTTACCAGCAAGTCTCTTTACTTGTTCCATAATGCATCATCCCGCAATTAACTCATTAGTTACATTGCTTGCAAGGCTTATAGTGATGTGCATTACCGAGAGGGCCCAGAGATACCTCTCCGACAATCGGAGTGACAAATCCTAATCTTGATCTATGCCAACTCAACAAGTACCATCGGAGACACCTGTAGAGCACCTTTATAATCACCCAGTTATGTTGTGACGTTTGGTAGCACACAAAGTGTTCCTCCGGTATTCGGGAGTTGCATAATCTCATAGTCATAGGAACATGTATAAGTTATGGAGAAAGCAATAGCAACAAACTAAACGATCATCGTGCTAAGCTAACGGAATGGGTCAAGTCAATCACATCATTCTCTAATGATGTGATCTTGTTAATCAAATGACAACTCATGTCTATGGTTAGGAAAGTTAACCATCTTTGATTCAACGAGCTAGTCAAGTAGAGGCATACTAGTGACACTCTGTTTGTCAATGTATTCACACATGTACTAATTTTCCGGTTAATACAATTCTAGCATGAATAATAAACATTTATCATGATATAAGTAAATAAATAATAACTTTACTATTGCCTCTAGGGCATATTTTCTTCACTTACAATAGGGATCATGCATAGAGTTCGGTACACAAAGTTCAGTACATAGACTAAAGACATCATAGGCGGCACGGAGGCTCGCGGTGAATGCATCTAATACTAATAAGCAAGATTACATCAGTCCGAGGAGGAACTATGGAGGTGGGTGTAGCCTGACAGCTAGTAGTGACGCGACGGGAAGTCCTCCAGGTTGGGGAACGTAGCATGCAATTTCAAAAAAAATCCTACGATCACGCAAGATCTATCTAGGAGATGCATAGCAATGAGAGGGGGAGAGTGTGTCCACGTATCCTCGTAGACCAAAAGCGGAAGCGTTAGGTTAAAGCGGTTGATGTAGTCGAACGTCTTCACGGTCCAACCGATCTAGTACCGAACGTACAGCACCTCCGTGTTCAGCACACGTTCAGCTTGATGAGGTCCCTCGAACTCTTGATCCAGTAGAGGGTCGAGGGAGAGTTTCGTTAGCACGACAGCATGGTGACGGTGACGGTGACGGTGATGTGATCCGCGCAGGGCTTCGCCTAAGCACTATGACGCTATGACCGGAGGAGTAAACTGTGGAGGGGGCACCGCACACGGCTAAGAGAACAACTGTTGTGCCTTTGGGGTGCCCCCGCCCCCGTATATAAAGGAGGGGAGGAGGGGGCCGACCCAAGGGGCGCGCCAAGGAGAGGGGAATCCTACTAGGACTCCGGTCCTAGTAGAATTCGGCCCCCTTTTTTTCCTTCTACCGGAGGGGGGAAAGGGGAAGGAGAGGGAGTAGGAGAAGGGGGGTGGCACCCCCTTCCCTAGTCCAATTTTCCCCCCTCCCTTGTGGGGGCGCACCAGCCCCTTGTGGGCTGGTTAGCCTCCCTCCTATGGCCCATATGGCACATATCTTTCCTCGGGGGGTTCCGGTAACCCCTCCGGTACTCCGGTATGTACCGGATACACTCCGGAACCCCTCCTGTGTCCGAATACTACCTTCCAATATATAAATATTTACCTCTCGACCATTTTGAGACTCCTCATCATGTCTGTGATCTCATCCGGGACTCCGAACAAACTTCGGTCACCAAAACACATAACTCATAAATACAAATCATCATCAAAGTTAAGCATGCGGACCCTACAGGTTTGAGAACTATGTAGACATGACCGAGACACCTCTCCGGTCAATGACCAATAGTGGAACCTGGATGCTCATATTGGTTCCCACATATTCTACGAAGATCTTTATCGGTCAAACCATTATGACAACATACGTTATTCCCTTGTCATCGGTATGTTACTTTCCCGAGATTCGATCATCGGTATCTCCATACCTAGTTCAATCTCGTTACCGACAAGTCTCTTTACTCATTTCATAATGCATCATCCCGCAACTAACTCATTAGTCACATTGCTTGCAAGGCTTATTATGATGTGCATTACCGAGAGGGCCCAGAGATACCTCTCTGATACTCGGAGTGACAAATCCTAATCTCGATCTATGCCAACCCAACAAACACCTTTAGAGACACCTGTAGAGCATCTTTATAATCACCCAGGTACGTTGTAACGTTTGATAGCACACAAGGTGTTCCTCCGGTATTCGGGAGTTGCATGATCTCATAGTCAAAGGAATATGTATAAGTCATGAAGAAAGCAATAGCAATAAAACTTAACGATCATTATGCTAAGCTAACGGATGGGTCTTGTCCATCACATCATTCTCCTAATAATGTGATCCCATTCATCAAACGACAACACATGTCTATGGTTAGGAAACTTAACCATCTTTGATTAATGAGCTAGTCTAGTAGAGGCTTACTATGGACACTGTGTTTTGTCTATGTATCCACACATGTATCAAGTTTCCGGTTAATACAATTCTAGACTGAATAATAAACATTTATCATGATATAAGGAAATATAAATAACAACTTTATTATTGACTCTAAGGCATATTTCCTTCACTCCACATCAGTAGCCCACGGTCTGTGAACACTCTGGTGTAGAACCCGACGTCCAGGTGGCAAAAGAGGACCAAGTGCGGGAGTGTAGCTTCCCACATCTGGCCAACCGACACTGTTGGGCATCACGGTCCTGGCTAGGTAGATCGCAAAATGGGGCAGCTCTCCAGATCGACACAAAGGGGTCCAACAGCGTAGAGCACTGTAAAGGTGCCGACGGGTGGTGTACAACTCGTGGCGAAGAGCTCGGTTAGCTCGATCTAGCCCATCAGCATGCAGAACAAAGTTCTGATGGTGGAAGGGCTCTCGGGTGACGGTGGAGTAGGCAGCAGTGTAGTATCCCTCCTCACCATCGTCGGATGCGATAGCAATGTGCCTGAAAGGGGAAGTGTCCAACGCCCGATACTCTCCACGAAGACGGGTCAGAGCAGCATAAGCAGCATCGTGGACTGCCATATCGATGGTCACCCCAACACCATGAGCGGTGTGCATCATAGTAGTGTAGTCATACTCCCAAGAGTAGAGGTGGACGATGGCACGGTACTGCTCCTGGTTAAAGTCCTGGTACTGCTCGTACATGGTGTACTCAGGGTGCCAGCGATAACCCAGATAGGTCATCATCTTAGCTAGCACAACAGGTGATCCTGATACTCAAATGGCCATCGTGTGGCGCATGACCTGCCTCATGGGTTCCATCTAAAAACAAAGATGTTTCAAAGGAGTCAAATGACACTGTGGGTATTATTCAAAATACTATTCTAAGGAATAATTGTGGCTTATCCAACTTTGGGGTGAATGTGGTCACGAAATCCTAATGTTAGAGTTAGTAAATTCGTTTAACCCGAGTGGAAGAGAGTTTAGAGTCCCAGGGTAGAGACCGAGGAGTAAAATATCCTAATACCACCCAATGGCGATGTGGCCCGTAAGACACACATCCATGTTAGTAAAAGTTTTGCAATGTCTAGACTCGACTTCGGCCAAGGAGTGTGGAAGGGGGATTCCTATAGGCAGTCGGCTCTGATACTAACTTGTGACGCCCCTGATTCAATCGCACACTAATCATGCACACAAACATGTACGATCAAGATCAGGGACTCACAGGAAGATATCACAACACAACTATAAAAATAAATAAGTCATACAAGCATCATAACACAAGCCAGGGGCCTCAAGGGCTCGAATACAAGTGATCGATCATAGATGAGTCAGCGGAAGCAACAATATCTGAGTACAGACATAAGTTAATCAAAGTTGCCATAAGATGGATAGCACAAGCTGGGGTACAGATCGAAAGAGGCGCATGCCTCCTACCTGGGATCCTCCTAAACTACTCCTGGCCGTTGGCGACGGCCTGCACGTAGTAGTAGGCACCTCCGGTGTAGTAGGAGTCATCGTCGGTGGCGTATCGCTCTTGGGCTCCAACATCTGGTCGCGACAACCAGGTAGAAAGGGGAAAAGGGGGAGCAAAACAACCATGAATACTCATCCAAAGTACTCACAAGCAAGGATCTATACTACATATACATTGGTATTAATGAAATGGGTAGAATCTATGGATTGAATTGCAGAATGCCAGAATAAGAGGGGGAAAGCTAGTTCTATCGAAGACTACGCTTCTGGCAGCCTCTATCTTGAAGCATATAGAAGAGAGTAGATGGTAAGCTCACCAAATATCATCGTATAGCATAATCCTACCCGGCGATCCTCTCCTCGTCGCCCTGTGAGAGAGCGATCACCGGGTTGTATCTGGCACTTGAAAGGGTGTGTTTTATTAAGTGTCCGGTTCTAGTTGTCAAAAGGTCGAAGTACAACTCCGGGTCGTCCTTTTACCGAGGGACACAACTATTTGAATAGATAAACTTCCCTGCAGGGGTGCACCATATTACCCAACACGCTCGATCCCTCTAGCCGGGCACACTTTCCTGGGTCATGTCCAGCCTCGGAAGATCAACACGTCGCAGCCCTACCTAGGCATAACAGAGAGGTCAGCATGCCGGTCTAAATCCTATGCGCACAGGAGTCTGGGCCCATCGCCCATTGCACACCTGCACGTTGCGTGGGTGGCCGGTGAGCAAACCTAGCAAACCTCCATTACAAAGGAAGTTGCGTTACGCGGTCCAACCCGGCGCGCGTCGCTCAGTCGCTGATGTCTAGGAGGCTTCGGCTGATACCACGACGTCGAGTGCCCATATCTGTTCCCGCGTAGTTGGTTAGTGCGTATAGGTTTGTAGCCAGACTCAGATCAAATACCAAGATCTCGTTAAGCGTGTTATTTTGAAGTAACTGCAGACGCCGACCAGGACCAGGCCCACCTCTCTCCTAGGTGGTCTCAACCTGCCATGTCGCTCCGCCACAAAGATCCACTCAGAGGGTCATCGGGACAAATGTCCTTTCAGCCCCCAATCCATGAATCACTCGCTGGTACTCTATGAGCCGACCCGACTTTAGTCACCACATGTATCATATATTATGTATATAAGTATATATACCCATGATCACCTCCCGAGTGATCACAGCCCGATAGTATAGCATGGCTGACGGACAAGAATGTAGGGCTACTAATGATAAGCTAGCATCCTATACTAAGCATTTAGGATTGCAGGTAAAGGTAAAAACAGTAGTAGCAAAGACATGCTATGCAGTAGAATAGGATTAACCAAAAGAAGTAACATGCTACACTACTCTAATGCAAGTAGTAGAGAGAAGGAATAG
>NC_041386.1:457650898-457686047 GCF_002162155.2 Triticum dicoccoides | reverse complement strand
AGAAGGAGGGGTCGTCAATATCGTAGTCGTACTGGGTAGCAGCGGCATTAGTCTCGGTGTCTAACGAGATAAGAGGGGGAAGAAACAATAAATATAATGCAAACATATGCATGACGATGCATGACATGACAATGAGCGGTGCTAGGTGTGCCCTAACATGGCAGTAGATGATACCGGCAAAGGGGCGGAACATCCGAAAAGGTATTCTCAATGTCTCGCGTTTTCGAACAAACGGACCGGAGGGGGAAAGTCGCATGTTCATGATACGTCTCCAACGTATCTATAATTTTTGATTGTCCCATGCTATTATATTATCTGTTTTGGATATTTATGGGCTTTATTATACACTTTTATATTATTTTTGGGACTAACCTATTAACCGGAGGCCTAGCCCAAATTGTTGTTTTCTTGCCTATTTTAGTGTTTCCAAGAAAAGGAATACAAAACGGAGTCCAAATGGAATGAAACCTTCGGGAGAGTTACTTTTGGAACGGAAGCAATCCAGGAGACTTGGAGTTTACATTAGGGAAGCTTCGAGGTGGCCATGAGGCAAGGAGGCGCGCCTGCCCCTTGGGCGCGCCCCCACCCTCGTGGGCCCCTCGTGGCCCCCCTGACCGACTTCTTTCGCCTATATATGTCCATATACCCTAAAAACATCGAGGAACAGAATAGATCGGGAGTTCCGCCGCCAGAAGCCTCCGTAGCCACCAAAAACGAATCTAGACCCGTTCCGGCACCCTACCGGAGGGCGGAATCCCTCTCCGGTGGCCATCTTCATCATCCTGGAGCTCTCCATGACGAGGAATGAGTAGTCCACCCTCAGGGCTGAGGGTATGTACCAGTAGCTATGTGTTTGATCTCTCTCTCTCTCTCGTGTTCTTGAGGTGGTACGATCTTGATGTATCGCGAGCTTTGCTATTATAGTTGGATCTTATGACGTTTCTCCCCCTCTACTCTCTTGTGATGGATTGAGTTTTCCCTTTGAAGTTATCTTATCGGATTGAGTCTTTAAGGATTTGAGAACACTTGATGTATGTCTTGCACGTGCTTATCTATGGTGACAATGGGATATCACGTGATCCACTTGATGTATGTTTTGGTGATCAACTTGCGAGTTCTGTGACCTCGTGAACTTATGCATAGGGGTTGGCACATGTTTTCGTCTTGACTCTCCGGTAGAAACTTTGGGGCACTCTTTGAAGTTCTTTGCGTTGGTTGAATAGATGAATCTGAGATTGTGTGATGCATATCGTATAATCATACCCACGGATACTTGAGGTGACATTGGAGTATCTAGGTGACATCAGGGTTTTGGTTGATTTGTGTCTTAAAGTGTTATTCTAGTACGAACTCTATGATAGATTGAACGGAAAGAATAGCTTCGTGTTATTTTACTACAGACTCTTGAATAGATCGATCAGAAAGGATAACTTTGAGGTGGTTTCGTACCCTACCATAATCTCTTCGTTTGTTCTCTGCTCTTAGTAACTTTGGAGTGACTCTTTGTTGCATGTGGGGGGATAGTTATATGATCCAATTATGTTATTATTGTTGAGAGGACTTGCACTAGTGAAAGTATGAACCCTAGGCCTTGTTTCAACACATTGCAATACCGTTTACGCTAACTTTTATCGCTTGCTACCTTGCTGTTTTTATATTTTCAGATTACAAAAATTATTATCTACTATCCATATTGCACTTGTATCACCATCTCTTCGCCGAACTAGTGCACCTATACAGTTTACCTTTGTATTGGGTGTGTTTGGGACACAAGAGACTCTTTGTTATTTGGTTGCAGGGTTGCTTGAGAGAGACCATCTTCATCCTACGCCTCCCACGGATTGATAAACCTTAGGTCATCCACTTGAGGGAAATTTGCTACTGTCCTACAAACCTCTGCACTTGGAGGCCCAACAACGTCTACAAGAAGAAGGTTGTGTAGTAGACATCAGTTCACTATGCTAGGGATGTGTGGCTGACAAACCGACTTCGTATTCAGATTCATCTCATCGTTCTGAGCAACTTTCATGTACAAAGTATTTTCATCGAAGTTATGGATTATTTTATATTAATTTTTAAATATTTAATTCATTTTTTTAGAATTAACAAAATTAACTTAATTAGAAAATGTAATTATGATGTCGTCATGACATCAGCGGTCAACTCTGACCGTTGACTGGTCAAACTAACGTGTGGGTCCCATTGCCATTGACTAAGTCTAACTAAACAGAGTTAATTAGTTTAACTAGTGATTAGGTTAAACTAAACAGAATTAATTAAGTTAATTACTTACTTACTTAATTAATTTTTATTTGTTTTAAATTCCTTTTTTATTTCTTTTCATACAAATGTTTTGGGTGGGCCCCCTGTCATAGGCCCCAAGGCCTAACAGGCACTCGGCGCAGCCCGAACGGGCGGTGCGGGCGAAGCCGCCACCCACCCGGTAGCGGGGCGAGGCTGGAGCGGGGGCCGAGTAGGCGCGACCGACGCAGCCGGCCGGCACGAGCGCAGCTGGGGCCGTGGCGGCTACGACAAGTGGCAGCGGAGGCAGTAGCGGGGCGTAGGCGGTGGACGCGCGTGGTGAGCAGGGCAGGCCGACGGCCATGGTGCTCGGCCAACGGCCAGCGTGGCGGGAGCTGGGCGAGCGCAGTCGCGGGTGCGCGCGCGGTGAGGCACTGCTATGTGTGTGCAGGCGGGGCAGGCGCGGGCGGGGCATGGCGGGGGCACGGGCAGAGATGGCCACAGCGCGAGGCGCGCGACCAGGTGCTCGCGGGGGTGCGCGCGGGGTAGCGCGGGGCCTAGCCGGCGTTTGTGATGATCGCGGCCGGGCGCGGGACGGCGTGCAAGAGAGGGGGTCGGCGGTGGGGCGAGCGGCGCGGTGGCGATGCGGGACAGGCGAGCGGGCCCGCGGGCGCGGCGACGAGGTGAGAGGGCGCGACTGTGGCCGCGCGGGCGCGCACATGCACGACGGCGCGGGGAGCAGAGGCGGGCAGTGGGAGAGGAGGAAAGGCCGGGGCCTCACTGGCAGTCGTGGGGAAAGGGCAGCAGGGCTCGGGGAGGAAGATGGGGATGACGACATCGACAAAGATGGGGAGGCAGTCCGGCGAGGTGGCAGCGCTGCTCCAGGCGGCAACGGACGGTTTCGGGCGGGCGCAGGGCGAGCCCCCGATCTCGTTCCAGGTCGAGGGGAGAAGAGGGCGAGGTCGAGTGGGGGTTGTGGGTGTGGTTAGGGTTCAGGGGACGTGGGGGGTTATGGAGGAGAGTGTGGGCCGGCCTGGTTATCCCGGTGGCCAGCTGGGCCGAGGCCGAGTGGGTAGGGAGGTTCCCCCCTTTTTCTTTTCTGTTTTGTTTCATTTATTTATTTATTTATTCATTACTTTACTATTTTGTATTATCTCCAATATATTTTAGTCGTAGTAAAATACCAAAGTTGTACCTAATTTAGTATATGTAATTATGCCACATACCGAACCTTTTAGTTTTGATGTTTCAAAACTTTTGATGTTTGCCATTAATTAAATTTTGAATTTGAATCAGTTTGAACTAACGCGGGTCTATCAAGAGTAACCGAGTTGACATGGCATCATTAACCGAGTTTTACTGTAGCTTAATTATCCAGGCGTTACAAAAAGCCTAACGGTCAAGTCTTTTGCACTAGTCGGTATCACCAAGATTTTCATATCAGTACCACCGAGTTGGGTCAAAAGCTTGTAATGATTGGATTTTTGGTGCTGCCTATTTATACCCCTCCACCACCACTTACTCTCTAAGAGAGACATCAGAATGAAACACAACTTCCACCATTCATTTTCTGAGTGAGAACTACATACTCATGTGTTGAGATCAAGAGATTCCATTCCTACCATTTGAACCTTGATTTCTAGCCTCTTCAAGTTGCTTTCCACACCAAACCTTCTCCTACCCAAGTCAAATCCGTGTGAGAGAGATTGAGTGTTGAGGAGACTATCATTTGAAGCACAAGAGCAAGGAGTTCATCACCAACACAACATCTATTTCATGGTAAAAAACACAACATTTGTTACCTTTTGGAGAGTGGTGTCTCTTAGATTGGTTAGGTGTCACTTGGGAGCCTCCAAGATCATGTGGAGTTGAACCAAGGAGTTTTTAAGGGCAAGGAGATCGCCTACTTCGTGAAGATCTACCCAAGTGAGGCTATTCCTTCATGGATGGAAGCCATGGTGGAATAGACAAGGTTGCTTCTTCGTGGACCCTTTGTGGGTGGAGCCCTCCATGGACTCACGCAACCGTTACCCTCCATGGGTTGAAGTCTCCATCAACGTGGACGTACGATAGCACCACCTATCGGAACCATGCCAAAAATCATCGTGTCTTCCTTGCGTTTGAAATCTCCAAACCCCTCCTTTTCTTACATGTGCAGTGTTTTACTTTCCGCTGCTATACTTTTATAATTGCATGTGTAGGTTGATACTTGACTTGCTATATTTTCTAAAATCTGCCTACAACTAAAATTGGGAAATTGGTTTTTACTTGGTTAAGTAGTCTAATCACCCCCCCTATAGACATACTTGCAATGCTACACATAACCACAAGCAATTTAAACCAGCCATAGCAATTCACCAATTAACCCGCAGGACAACACTAATCTACTCAAACATAATAGCGACGACACAACTCATTGGATAATAATTCATAGCACCAAAAACCATGTTCAAGTAGGGGATTACGGGGGGTTGCGGGAGAGTGGAACACTAATTATAGGAACACGAAGGTGATGGAAGTGTTTATGAAGATGACGGTTTTGATGGAGATGGTCGCGGTGATGATGGTTCCCCCGGCGGCGCTCTGGCACCACCGGGAGAGAGGGGGAGAGGCCCCCTCCTCCTCCTTCTTCCATAGCCTCTCCCCTAGATGGGTATAGGAATCCCCCTCTGGTCCTTGGCCGCCATGGCTCCCAAAGGGCGGGAGTCCCTCTGAGATTAGATCTCCCCTCTATTTTTCTCTAGATTTTATTCTTTGTTTCCCTACTGTTTGTGAGGCCGAGCATTGATGAAGCTATGTACCTAGGGTAGGGTCATAGGCCTGACCTAGACGCCCTCCCCAAGGTCATCGCCCTAAAGCCAGAAGCATTCGAAGGGTACCACAATCCACTCGACCAGAGGCATTCCACTCAGAAGAATCAATTATACTCGACCGTCACAGAAACCACTCGACGTACAGAAGATCTAAAGACACTCTACGCAACAACGGTCGGGCGTTTACTCATAGACTTAATTATCATTTATATCACTTAATTGCTAGCGTTACCAGTAACGTTCCACTCTTAATGTACATTGAACCCTGTGTAATGGAGGGGAGCTGGGGTCCTGGCGCACTCTATATAAGCCACCCCCTCCTCTGGGACAAGGGTTCGCATCCTTTGTAAACACACACATATACACAATCCAGTCGACCGCCTCCGGGCACCGAGACGTAGGGTTGTTACTTCCTCCGTGAAGGGCCTGAACTCGTAAACTCGTGTGTACAACTACTCCATAGCTAGGATCTTGCCCGCTCATACCTACCCCCCATTCTACTGTCAGTCTTAGAACCACGACAGTTGGCGCACACCATGGGGTAGGTGTCTTAGTAGTTTGTTGGAGAAGTTGCGATTTTTCTGATTCCCATCATCATGGTTTCCGGCGGAGGATTGGCTGAGGGCATGAGATCCGTCTTGGCGCGCTCGTCTTCATCGCCGACGGCTCCGCTTGGCTCCACGAGGCTCCACTCGATGTCGATGCACTCCCCATGCGTGGGGCAACACACTTCCACGCGTGCGACCGCGGCGTCCTTCTTCGACAGCTGTCGACTCAGTATCAGTCGGCTCCTACGGCGCCCTTGCTCCTCGCTGCTCGCCGGCGCAAGCGATCCGGTCGGTCACGACTCCAGCGGTGGGTGAGGCATGCGGTGGCCCGCTGATACGTCTCCGTCATATCTACTTTTCCAAACACTTTTGCCCTTGTTTTGGACTCTAACTTGTATGATTTGAATGGAAATATCCCGGACTGACGCTGTTTTCAGCAGAATTGCCATGATGTTGTTTTATGTGCAGAAAACAAAAGTTCTCGGAATGACCTGAAACTCCACGGAATATCTTAGAATAAATAATAAAAAATCCTCGCCAAAGATGAAGACCAGGAGGCCCACACCCTTCTCATGAGGGTGGGGGGCGCGCCCCCTACCTCGTGGGCCCCCTGGAGACCTCCCGACTCCAACTCCAACTCTATATAACTGCTTTCGGGGAGAAAAAAATAGGAGAGAAGAAATCATCGTGTTTTATTATACGGAGCCGCCGCCAAGCCCTAAAACCTCTCGGGAGGGCTGATCTGGAGTCCGTTTGGGGCTCCGGAGAGGGGGATTCGTCGCCGTCGTCATCATCAACCATCCTCCATTACCAATTTCATGATGCTCACCGCCGTGCGTGAGTAATTCCATCATAGGCTTGCTGGACGGTGATGGGTTGGATGAGATTCACCATGTAATCGAGTTAGTTTTGTTAGGGTTTGATCCCTAATATCCACTATGTTCTAAGATTGATGTTGCTATGACTTTGTTATGCTTAATGCTTGTCACTAGGGCCCGAGTGCCATGATTTCAGATCTGAACCTATTATGTTTTCATCAATATATGAGTGCTCTTGATCCTATCTTGCAAGTCTATAGTCACCTATTATGTGTTATGATCCGTTAACCCCGAAGTGACAATAATTGGGATACTTACCGGTGATGACCGTAGTTTGAGGAGTTCATGTATTCACTATGTGCTAATGCTTTGTTCCGGTTCTCTATTAAAAGGAGGCCTTAATATCCCTTAGTTTCCATTAGGACCCCGCTGCCACGGGAGGGTAGGACAAAAGATGTCATGCAAGTTCTTTTCCATAAGCACGTATGACTATATTCAGAATACATGCCTACATTACATTGACGAATTGGAGCTAGTTCTGTGTCACCCTATGTTATGACTATTACATGATGAACCGCATTCGGCATAATTATCCATCATTGATCCAATGCCTACGAGCTTTCCATATACTGGTTTACGCTTATTTACTTTCCCGTTGCTATTGTTACAATCACTACAAAATACCAAAAATATTACTTTGCTTTCATTACTCTTTTGTTACCGTTACCATCACTATCATATTACTTTGCTACTAAACACTTTGCTACAGATACTAAGTCTCCAGGTGTGGTTGAATTGACAACTCAGCTGCTAATACTTGAGAATATTCTTTGGCTCCCCTTGTGTCGAATCAATAAATTTGGGTTGAATACTCTACCCTCGAAAGCTGTTGCGATCCCCTATACTTGTGGGTTATCACCCGCCAATCGGCCACCCCACAAATCGCGGCGATCGAGCCCGATGAAACTCTCTACGGCATGTTCGACCTGTCGACTGGCTCCATCGAGACTGCATCCGAGTGCGACAGCAGTGACCCCGCGGCGGAAGTCTTGATGGTCAATGGACCACGCAGTCCTCCTGGCTTCCCCCGCGACGGCGGTGGCGATGGCGTCGGCGATCCGTCACGCGTCCACGAGGAGTACCGCCCCGAACCCCTCTCTTTGCAGCAGAGGGAAGATCTTCGCCGCCGCAATATGGATGCACTTCACACTCCTATCGTTGGAGAAACCCCCGAGGCCTGGGCCTTGGAGGAGGCGCGACTGGCCAACTTGGCTGAGCGCACTCGACTGGAGAACCTCCAGCATGCACTCGACGAGCGTGCTCGGCAGTGGATTCCTGAGTCCAGTCAACGACAACTTTTTCCGCCTCTGACTCAGGTATACCGAACTCCGATCCAGAATCTCACAGCTGCAGCCCGAATAGCAGAGTTAATTCAGCCTTCCCAGTTGGAAGCTGGCCGAGGTTTGATGCAGATCCGGGCTTTACTCCGGGCAGCAAGAGAGCAAAATACAGCAGTATCTCAGTCGTGGCTGTGCAGATCGATGGCGGTAATGATGAAGTGGCCATGAAGCACCTTCCTTTGATGTTAGAGGGCTCAGCCAGAGCGTGGTTGAATCAGTTAGCACCTGGCATCATATATAGTTGGGAGGAACTTGCCCGAGTGTTTGTTAGAACCTTTGAAGGTACATGCAAAAGGCCGACGGGGTTGACAGAGTTGCAGTCCTGTGTGCAGAAGCCGAATGAAACCTTGAGAGATTATATCCAGAGATGGATCACATTGCACAATACAGTGGAGAATGTGTCGGATCACCAAGCAGTTTGTGCCTTCAAGGAAGGTGTTAAGTATAGAGAGTTGAACATGAAGTTCGGTCGGACAGGAGATATGTCCCTATGTCGAATGATGGAGATTGCCACCAAGTATGCCAATGGTGAAGAGGAAGACTGACTCCGGAGTGGCAAGCACAAAACAATCGCCCAAGAAACCAGAGGAGGGAATTCCAGTCAGAAACAGAAGCGCAAGGCCGAACCAGCTGCTCCTGGTGAAGCTTTAGTTGTGGCCCAAGGGAAATTCAAGGGGAAGCCCAAAGGGCCCTGGACTCCCAAGAAAGTTAAAGATCAAGATGGGAATGATGTGTTGGATTTACCATGCCACATTCATACCAAAAAAAGATGAAGAGGGGAATCTCATTTACCCTAAGCACACCACTCGACAGTGTCGTCTCCTGATCCAGCAGTTCTGAGAGAAACAACCCAAGGAGAAGGAAAAGGAGTCGGACAAGGGTGAGGAAAGCGAAGAAGATGATGATGGTTTTCCCAATGTCAATTCCACTCTGATGATTTTTTTGCTGATGTTGAAAGCAAAATTCGATTGAAAGTTATTAACAGAGAGGTGAACATGGTTGCTCCGACAATACCCAGTTATCTGAAGTGGTCCCAGACTGCCATCACATTTGTCCAGTCAGACCATCCAGCACATATAGCCACCCCTGGGAGGCAAGTTGTAACGCCCTCGATGCGGCTATATCTCCCACGTGTCGAAGCACGACTTAGAGGCATAACCGCATTGAAAGCAATGTCGCAAGTGAGGTAATCTTCACAACAACCCATGTAATACAATAAGGGAAATAAGAGTAACATAGTTGGCTTACACTCGCCACGTCACACAAATAGTATAAATAACATTACATTCATCCAAATACACTCAAGGTCCGACTACGGAACCAAAATAAAGATAAACCCCAAATGCAACATAGTCCCCGATCGCCCCAACTGGGCACCACTACTGATCATCTGGGAAAGACACGTAGTAACGACGAGAGCCTTCATCGAACAACCACTTGAGCTCAGTTGAATCACCTGGAGCGGTATCATTGGTCCCTGCATCTGGTTTTGAAGGAATCTGTGAGTGACGGGGACTCAGCAATCTCACACCCTCGCGATCAAGACTATTTAAGCTAATAGGAAGGGTAAAGGTATGATGTGGAGCTGCAGCAAGCGACTAGCATATATGGTGGCTAACATACGCAAATGAGAGCGAGAAGAGAAGGCAAAGGCACGGTCGAACAACTATGATCAAGAAGTGATCCTAGAACAACCAATGACAAGCATTACTCCAACACCGTGTTCACTTCCCGGACTCCACCGAGAAGAGACCATCACGGTTACACACACGGTTGATGCATTTTAATTAAGTTAAGTTTTAGGTTATCTACAACCGGACATTAACAAATTCCCATATGCCCATAACCACGGGCACGGCTTTCGAAAGATCAAAACCCTGCAGGGGAGTCCCAACTTAGCCCATCACAAGCTCTCACGGTCAACGAAGGATATTCCTTCTCCCAAGACAATCTGATCAGACTCGGCATCACGGTAACAAGACATCTCGACAATGGAAAAACAAGTCCAGCAACACCGCCCCAATGTGCCGACAAATCCCGATAGGAGCTGCACATATCTCGTTCTCAGGGCACACTCAGATGAGACTAGCTATGAGTAAAACCAACCCTCAAGTTTCCCCGAGGTGGCCCCGCAGGCAGCTCAGTTTGGACCAACACTCAGAGGAGCACTGACCCGGGAGGGGTTTAAATAAAGATGACCCTCGGGCTCCGGAAACCAAAGGGAAAAAGAGGCTAGGTGGCGAATGGCAAAACCAAGGTTGGGCATTGCTGGAGGAGTTTTATTCAAGGCGAACTGTCAAGGGGTTCCCATTATAACCCAACCGTGTAAGGAACGCAAAATCCGGGAACATAACACCGATATGACGGAAACTAGGGCGGCAAGAGTGGAACAAAACACCAGGCATAAGGCCGAGCCTTCCACCCTTTACCAAGTATATAGGTGCATTAAGATAAACAAGATAATATTATGATATCCCAACAATAAACATGTTCCAACAAGGAACGGTCTCCAAACTTCACCTGCAACTAGCAACGCTATAAGAGGTGCTGAGCAAAGCGGTAACATAGCCAAACAATGGTTTGCTAGGACAAGGTGGGTTAGAGGTTTGACATGGAAAATGGGAGGCATGATAAGCAAGTGGTAGGTATCATAGCATAGGCAAAGCAAAAGAGCGGGCATCTAGCAAGCAAAGATAGAAGTGATTTCGAGGGTATGGTCATCTTGCCTGCAAAGTTCTCAGAGTTGCCTTGATCCTCGAAAGCTTACTCAACGGGCTCCTCGATCACGTACTCATCTCCCGGCTCTACCCAAAACAAGACAACAAGCAAAAGGAACACAATCAACCACGTGCAATGCTCAAACAACATGATGCAAACATGGTATGATATGCGGGATGTGGTATGTGATGCATATGCATGATTTGGAAAGGAATGATTTAACCTAGCCTCAACTTGGAAAACCAAGAGTGCCACTGTAAATAGGAGTTGATTTCGGTCGAAATCGATATAAAGATCACCGGAATCGGATGCACGGTTTGGAAATGGCAAGCGAAACAAATGTGGCACCAGGCTGCGATAATCAGCACGAGACCATCTAAATGCATCACAATAAATAAGCTACTGCACTCAAACATGGCAACAAAAAACATGGAAGGGATCCACTCATGATGCTTGACAAAAGATGAACACTGAGCTACGGCTAATTCACTCAATAGCAGGTTCAAACAAGCATGGCAAAAGTGCAAAAGATAACAGGTTTCAGACTTAGTGAAATTAACAGCATGTCAGGAATTTATCATCAGGAAGCAATGTTTAGAGCACGATAACTACATGCTATAGGAACATATCATGGAAAAGTGGATGGCATGCTTGGGGAAAGGTGGATGTGCTACATGATGCGGTTTGCTGCCTCTGTGCGTCGCGGGCCGCCTAGGTTTATGCACAATATCGTTGGGTGATAACCCACAAGTATAGGGGATCACAACAGTTTTTGAGGGTAGAGTATTCAACCCAAATTTATTGATTCGACACAAGAGGAGCCAAAGAATATTCTCAAGTATTAGTAGCTGAGTTGTCAATTCAACCACACCTGGAAACTTAATATCTACAACAAGGTATTTAGTAGCAAAGTAATATGATAGTAGTGGTACCGATAGCAAAAGGTAACGGTAGCAAAAGTAATATTTTTGGTGTTTTATAGTGATGATAACAGTAGCAATGAAAAAGTAAATAAGCGAAGAACAATATATGGAAATCTCGTAGGCAATGGATCGGTGATGGAGAATTATGCTGGATGCGGTTCATCATGTAACTGTCATAACCTAGGGTGACACAGAACTAGCTCCAATTCATCAATGTAATGTAGGCATGTATTCCGAATATAGTCATACGTGCTTATGGAAAAGAACTTGCATGACATCTTTTGTCCTACCCTCCCATGGCAGCGGGGTCCTATTGGAAACTAAGGGATATTAAGGCCTCCTTTTAATAAAGTACCAGACCAAAGCATTAACACATAGTGAATACATGAACTCCTCAAACTACGGTCATCACCGGTAAGTATCCCGATTATTGTCGCTTCGGGGTTAACGGATCATAACACATAATAGGTGACTATAGACTTGCAAGATAGGATCAAGAACTCTTATATATTGATGAAAACATAATAGGTTCAGATCTGAAAGCATGGCACTCGGGCCCTAGTGACAAGCATTAAGCATAGCAAAGTCATAGCAACATCAATCTCAGAACATAGTGGATACTAGGGATCAAACCATAACAAAACTAACTCGACTACATGATAAATCTCATCCAACCCATCACCGTCCAGCAAGCCTACGATGGAATTACTCACGCACGGTGGTGAGCATCATGAAATTGGTGATGGAGGAAGGTTGATGATGAGGATGGTGATAGATTCCCCTCTCCGGAGCCCCGAACGGACTCCAGATCAGCCCTCCCGAGAGAGTTTAGGGCTTGGCGGCGGCTCCATATCGTAAAACGTGATGAATCCTTCTCCCTAGTTTTTTCCTCCCCGAAAGTGAATATATGGAGTCAAGGTTGAGGTCGGTGGAGCGTCAGGGGGCCCACGAGGTAGGGGGGCGCGCCCCCACCCTCGTGGACAGGTGGAGCCCCCCCTGATGTGGATCTTCCTTCTAGTATTTATTATATATTCCAAAATAATTCTCCGTTGATTTCCAGGTCATTCTGAGAACTTTTATTTCTGCACAAAAATAACACCATGGCAATTCTGCTGAAAATAGCGTCAGTCCGGGTTAGTTCCATTAGAATCATGCAAGTTAGTGCCCAAAACAAGGGCAAAAGTGTTTGGAAAAGTAGATACTATGGAGACGTATCAACTCCCCCAAGCTTAAACCTTTGCTTGTCCTCAAGAAATTCAGTTGATAAACTGAAAGTGATAAAGAAAAACTTTTACAAACTCTGTTTGCTCTAGTTGTTGTAAATATGTAAAGCCAGCATTCAAGTTTTCAGCAAAGATTATGAACTAACCATATTCACGATAACACTTAGGTCTCATGTTTACTCATATCAATGACATAATCAACTAGCGAGCAATAATAATAAATCTCGGATGACAACACTTTCTCAAAACAATCATGATATGATATAACAAGATGGTATCTCGCTAGCTCTTTCTGAGACCGCAAAACATAAATGTAGAGCACCTTTAAAGATCAAGGACTGACTAGACATTGTAATTCATGGTAAAAGAGATCCAGTCAAGTCATACTCAATGTAAACAAACAGTAATGGATGCAAATGACAACGGTGCTCTCCAACTGGTGCTTTTTAATAAGAGGAGGATGACTCAACATAAAAGTAAATAGATAGGCCCTTCATAGAGGGAAGCAAGGATTTGTAGAGGTGCCAGAGCTCGATTCTGAAATAGATATGGATAATATTTTGAGCGGTATACTTTCATTGTCAACATAACAACCAAGAGATGGCGATATCTTCCATGATACACACATTATAGGCAGTTCCCAAACAGAATGGTAAAGTTTATACCCCCCCCCCCTCCACCAACAAGCATCAATCCATGGCTTGCTCGAAACAACGAGTACCTCCAACTAACAACAGTCTCGGGGGAGTTTTGTTTGCAATTATTTTGATTTGATTTGCATAAAACATGGGACTGGGCATCCCGGTGACCAGCCATTTTCTCGTGAGTGAGGAGCGGAGTCCACTCCTCTTGAGAATAACCCGCCTAACATGGAAGATACGGACAACCCTAGTTGATACATGAGCTATTCGAGCATACAAAACAGAATGTTTACTTGAAGGTTTAGAGTTTGGCAAATACAAATTTACTTGGAACAGCAGGTAGATACCGTATATAGGTAGGTATGGTGGACTCATATGGAATAACTTTGGGGTTTATGGAATTGGATGCACAAGCAGTATTCCCGCTTAGTACAAGTGAAGGCTAGCAAAAGACTGGGAAGCGACCAGCTAGAGAGCGACAACAGTCATGAACATACATTAAAATTAATCAACACCGAATGCAAGCATGAGTAGGATATAATGCACCATGAACATAAATATCGTAGAGGCTATGTTGATTTTGTTTCAACTACATGCGTGAACATGTGCCAAGTCAAGCCACTCGAATCGTCCAAAAGAGGATACCACCCTATCATACCACATCACAACCATTTTAATAGTATGTTGTCACGCAAGGTAAACCATTATAAGCTCCTAGCTAATTAAGTATGGCATAAGCAACTATAATCTCTAATTGTCATTGCAAACATGTTTATTCATAATAGGCTGAATCAGGAACGATGAACTAATCATATTTACAAAAACAAGAGAGGTCGAGTTCATACCAGCTTTTCTCATCTCAATAAGTTCATCATATAATCATCATTATTGCCTTTCACTTGCACGACCGAATAGTGTGGATAATAATAATAGTGCACGTGCATTGGACTAGGCTGAAATCTGCAAGCATTCAATTCAAGAGAGAAGACAAGGTAATATGGGCTCTTGGTTAGATCAACAATAATGCATATAAGATCCACTCAACATTTTAATCATGGTCTTATCCTATCAACCCCCAAAGAAAAGAAAAGAAGTAAAACTATTTACACAGGAAAGCTCCCAACAAGCAAAAGAAGAATGAGAAATCTTTTTGGGTTTTCTTTTTAGTTATTACTACTACAACATGGAAAGTAAACTAATTAAAAGCTACAACTAATTTTTTTGTTTTTTCTTAAGGTTTATTAAACACACAAGAAGAAAGCATAAAAAGGAAAATAAACTAGCATGGATGATACAATGAAAAAGTATGATCACCGACAACTAGCACTGAGTGTGTGAACATGAATGTCATGTCGGTGAGAAATACGTACTCCCCCAAGCTTAGGCTTTTGGCCTAAGTTGGTCTATGGCCACGGCTAGCCTGGCGGATATCCATAGTAATAGTTGGGGTCGTACTGTGAAGAAGCCTTGGATTGCCACTGGTTGGCAATCACCTCCGGATTCCACTGGTAATCAGACTATCGTGGAGGATCAAACTGTGGTTCCGGCTCTGGCTCTGTAGCTGATGTAGGGTTCCGGTAGGCGTGAATGGCCTCCAACAGAACAAGGTACTTGCCTGCAGATAAATCAAACAAGGAAGGGGCAGGTAAGGTAATAGTCTCAGGATGATTTTTACCAAATATTAATTTGTACTTAAGTGCCTTTTCCCTATTCTTAACAATAAAATCATGTGCTACCATACTCTGATAATCTAGATAAGAAGGAGGCAGCAATTTTTCTTCTTTCTCATAATGCCTAATAGGTATGTTAAAATGTGCAGCGAGGCGTGAGGCGAAGATGCCTCCAAGGACGGGGCCCTTAGTACGGTTAATATTTAACCGTTTTGCAACAATAGCGCCCAAACTAAATGTGTCATCACGAAATAAGGCATGGCACAAAATAACAATATCATGGGCACTCAGGTTTCCATAGTTTCCGCGCCCAATTAAGCATCTACTAGCAAATATAGCAAAATAACGTAGAACAGGAAAGTGTATGCTAGTAATTCGTGCGTCGGAAACCTTCCTCGTTTCCCCAACAACAATGGTATCAATAAACCCATCCACATCGTCACGATGTGGCTCCTCTACACTGCCCTCAAAAGGGATCAAGCAAACCCGACTAAAATCACGAAGTGACATCTCCTTATGCTCATCATATAAATAAAATTCCACCGTAGGTGGTGAGCTCCTGGCATGGAAATGAAAGTTTTGCACAAAGATATTGGTGAGTAAGAGATACTGTTCACGTTGGTCATGGAGGAAGGCGGTGAGGCCTGCATTCTCAGCCAATTCATAGAAATCATCATAAATCCCGGTTGCTCTCAAGAAATTATCACAAGGCCATTCACACGGTCGGACCTCCGCGGCGCGAGGGAGATTATACTTGGGCCTCTTATCCTCCTCACTTTGCTTGTCCTTCGAGCTTCGGCTCAATAATCCCCTCAAAAATCTCTTCATCTTTTTCTGAAAATATTTGAAATTTTAGTAACTTCAAAATAAAAGTGAACCAAACTCAACAAAATTGATAGCAACTACTCCCACAAGTGCCTAGAGACTATATCATGCATTAAAACTACTTTGACCATATAAATTTGACATGCAAGCTCAAGAAAAGGGTCACTTAAGAAGCAAAAAATTGCAATGAATAAAGCACTAGAACAAAAACTAAGTGGACCATTGGAGGAGTCACATACCAAGGAACAATCCCCCAAAGCAGTTTTGTGAGAGGTGCTTTGAGCAAGGAGATCGAAAATGGCAGCAAGATGAGCTTGGACTCGGGTTTGAGCTGGCTGGTGGTGTTTGTGAGAGGAAGAATGGGTGTGTGGTAGCTGGAATAAGTGGAGGGGAGTCACCGTGGGCCCACGAGGCAGGGGTGCGCGCCCAGGGGGGTAGGGCGCGCCCTCCACCCACATGGCCAGGTGCTTGCTCCCCCTGTTGTCTTTTCAGTGCCAGATATTCTCAAATGTTCTAGAAAAAATCATATTTAATTTTGAAGGCATTTGGAGAACTTTTATTTTTGGGGTATTTTTTATTGCATGGATAATTCAGAAAACAGACAGAAATTACTATTTTTGCTTTATTTAATATAAATAACAGAAAGTAAAAAGAGGGTATAGAGAGTTGTGTTTTCTAAATTCATCCATCTCATGCTCATTAAAAGGAATCCGCTAACAAGGTTGATCAGGTCTTGTTAACAAACTCATTCCAAATAACATGGAACCGGAGAATTTTTGAATAACACTATGTTACCTCAACGGGGATATGCACATCCCCAACAATAAGAATATCATATTTCTTCTTGACAGTAGGTAGAGGAAATTCAAAACCTCCAAAAATAATCGATGGAATTTTTCCAATAGAGTTGATACTGTGGACTTGAGGTTGTTTCCTCGGAAAGTGTACCATATGCTCATTACCATTAACATGAAAAGTGACATTGCCTTTGGTGCAATCAATAATAGCCCCTGCAGTATTCAAAAAGGGTCTTCCAAGAATAATAGACATACTATCGTCCTCGGGAATATCAAGAATAACAAAGTCTGTTAAAATAGTAACGTCTACAACCATAACAGGCACATCCTCACAAATACCGACATGTATAGCAGTTGATTTGTCAGCCATTTGCAAAGATATTTCAGTAGGTGTCAACTTATTCAATTCAAGTCTACGATATAAAGAGAGAGGCATAACACTAACACCGGCTCCAAGATCACATAAAGCAGTTTTAACATATTTTCTTTTAATGGAGCATGGTATAGTTGGTACTCCGGGATCTCCTAGTTTCTTAGGTATTCCACCCTTAAAAGTATAATTAGCAAGCATGGTGGAAATTTCAGCTTCCGGTATCTTTCTTTTATTTGTCACAATTTCTTTCATATACTTAGCATAAGGATTCATTTTAAGCATATCTGTCAAACGCATACACAAAAAGATAGGTCTAATCATTTTAGCAAAGCGCTCAAAATCCTCATCATCCTTTTTCTTGGATGGTTTGGGAGGAAAAGGCATGGGTTTCTGAACCCATGGTTCTCTTTCCTTACCGTGCTTCCTAGCAACAAAGTCTCTCTTATCATAACGTTGATTCTTTGATTGTGGGTTATCAAGATCAATAGCAGGTTGAATCTCTACATCATTATCATTGCTAGGTTGAGCATCAACATGAACATCATCATAACATTATTACTAGGTTCATGTTCATTACCAGATTGGGTTTCAGCATTAGAAATAGAAATATCATTGGGATTCTCAGGTGTGTCAATAACATGTTCACTAGAAGCATGCAAAGTCCTATCATTTTTCTTTTTCTTCCTTTTAGAAGGACTAGGTGCATCAATATTATCTCTTTGAGAATCTTGCTCAATTCTCTTAGGATGGCCCTCAGGATACAAAGGTTCCTGAGTCATTTTACCACCTCTAGTCATAACTCTAACAACATTATCATTTTTCTTACTATTTAATTCATTGAGAAAATCATTTTGAGCTTTAAATACTTGTTCTACTTGAGTGGAAACCATAGAAGCATGTTTACTAATAAGTTCAAGTTCACCTTTAACATTAGCCATATAATCACTCAAGTGTTCAATCATATAAGCATTATGTTTCAATTGTCTACCAACATAAGCATTGAAGTTCTCTTGTTTAACAATAAAATTATCAAACTCATCTAAGCATTGGCTAGCAGACTTATAACGAGGAATATCACCTTCATCAAATATATAGAGAGAATTTACCTTTACTACCTGTGTCGGGTTATCAAGACCATGTGTGTTCCTCAATATGTGATGGATTAAAACCATGTATTTCTTCAACGGGTGGTAAATTAAGACCATGTATTTCCTCAACAGGAGGTAAATTCTTAACATCTTCAGCTTTATACCTTTTTCCTTCATAGTTTTCTTTGCCTCTTGCATATCTTCAGGACTGAGAAATAAAATACCCCTTTTCTTCGGAGTTGGCTCAAGAGTTGGTTCAGGAATTGGATCAGGGATTGGATCAGGAAGTGTCCAATTATTTTCATTAGTCAACATATTATTCAATAGAATTTCAGCTTCACCTAGTGTTCTTTCCCTGAAAACACAACCAACAAAACTATCCAGGTAGTCTCTGGAAGCATTGGTTAGTCCATTATAAAAGATATCAAGTATTTCATTTTTCTTAAGAGGATGATCAGGCAAAGCATTAAGTAATTGGAGAAGCCTCCCCCAAGCTTGTGGGAGACTCTCTTCTTCAATTTGCACAAAATTATATATCTCCCTTAAGGCAGCTTGTTTCTTATGAGCAGGGAAATATTTAGCAGAGAAGTAATAAATCATATCCTGGGGACTACGCACACAACCAGGATCAAGAGAATTAAACCATATCTTAGCATCACCCTTTAATGAGAACGGAAATAATTTAAGGATATAGTAATAGCGAGTTTTCTCATCATTAGTCAACATGGTGGCTATATCATTTAATTTAGTAAGATGTGCCACAACAGTTTTAGATTCATAGCCATAGAAAGGATTAGATTCAATTAAAGTAATTATCTCAGGGTCGACAGAGAATTCGTAATCCTTATCAGTAACAAAGATAGGTGAAGTAGCACAAGCATGATCATATTTTATTCTAGCATTCAAAGTTTTTTGTTTTAGCTTAGCTAATAGTTTCTTAAGATCACTCCTATCATTACAAGCAAGAAAATCTCTAGCAGTTTCTTCATCCATAACATAGCCCTCAGGCACAACATGTAATTCATATCTAGGGGGAGAATCTTCATCATCACTTTCATTAATATTATCTGTTTCAATAATTTCATTCTCTCTAGCCCTAGCAAGTTGTTCATCAAGGAATTCACCAAGTGGGATAGTAGTATCAAGCATAGAAGTAGTTTCATCATAAGTATCATGCATGGTAGAAGTGGCATCATCAATAACACGCGACATATCAGAATTAATAGACAAAGCAGGTTTAGGTGTCGCAAGCTTACTGAAAACAGAAGGTGAATCAAGTGCAGAGCTAGATGGCAGTTCCTTACCTCCCCTCGTAGTTGACGGATAAATCTTGGTTCTTGGATATTTTAAGTTCTTCATAATGATAAGCAGATATAAATCCCAAGTGACTCAAGAATAGAGCTATGCTCCCCGGTAACGGCGCCAGAAAATAGTCTTGATAACCCACAAGAATAGGGGATCGCAACAGTTTTGGAGGGTAGAGTATTCAACCCAAATTTATTGATTCGACACAAGGGGAGCCAAAGAATATTCTCAAGTATTAGCAGCCGAGTTGTCAATTCAACCACACCTGGAAACTTAATATCTACAACAAAGTATTTAGTAGCAAAGTAATACGATAGTAGTGGTATTTAGTAGCAAAGTAATACGATAGTAGTGTTCCTGTAGGCATGGCATGAAGCTACTCAAAGCGTATAACAAAAGACCCTTAGTGTCCATAAGCCAAAAGGGATCAGAAAATACAATTGCAAGCATGTGAACATAGCAAAAACATAAACAGATTCAGACTTAGTGAAAAACTGGAGCATGGCAAAACAGACATCAAGTAGGCATGTTTACGAGCTCGATGCACTCACTACGAGGCATTGCATGACAAGATAAGCATATACCCAGCAAATAGACATGGCATAGAAACTAGACATGGCAAGAACAACAACATAGCATGCACGGATCAACAACAACAAGCTCGGCAAAAGTGCTAAACATGTTAACAATCTGCCAGGAATATTTTATAGCAAAAGTAGAGCTCGACTGACTCAAGCTAGGGTGCTCCATAATTGCAAACAAAGACATGGATGGATAGAGCACAACATTATCTACAAAACATCCTTACAAATCATGCTCAAAAGAGGCACGGATCACTAGGAAACAACATGAACACATGGCATAAAAATAATGACAGGGCAAGGACTTAGTGAAATTCTAAGTCCCTAAAATCAGCATCATTGAGTAAGCTACTTTGCATGCTTGTGCTAGTCACCAAAAAGATCACAAAAATACATGGCATACACCTCTGTAAAAATGGCATGGCATTCTTCAAAACACATGTAGATCTCAGGATCATAACATGCACACATTAATCATGGCAAAAATGACAAAAGTGCATTTGCTGAAACAGATCTGAAACTATCATCACATAGCCCTCTTCCAATAGCATTTCGGGCATCAAAATGAGCTCAAATGAAAATTATGCAATGAGATGAAATGATGTACGCTTCGAGGCGAACATTTTGATATGCTACATGCACGAATCGGAGCCACGATGAGGGAGTTATGATGCGTCAAAGTATGCAAAAAGTTAGGGTTTCGGGGGGGGGGGTCAACCGAGATGACCTGGATCCAGATCGGACCGGGTCTTGCACTGTAGCACGCACGCAAACCAAGGAACAACGGTGCCAGAGCTGTTCACCAGAGGCGCGGTACTTGCCGGTCTTGAGGGATCAGGGCGGCGCCGACGATGGAGGTCGGCGATGGAGGTCGGGCAACGAGGGGAGCTCGCCGAAGTCGGAATCTTCCTCCGGCCGGCGAGGAGCGTGGAGGCCGGCCGGGGCGAAGAGGCGCCGGGCGCGGGGAAGAAGGTGGCGGCGCCGGCTGGGGTGGCTCGGCCCGGTCGGGCTGCGGGAGGGCCGGCCACGGGCCTTGCGGGCCCGCGCGGTGCGGCGATGTTGGCACAGGCGGCCTTTTGGGCCACTTTGGAGGGGTGTTGAGCTGCAACACACACGAGGCCTTTTCAGTCCCTCGGTTAACCATTGGAGTATCAAACAAAGTCCAAATGGCACGAAACTTGATAGCCGGTCTACCGGTAGTAAACCAAGGCCGCATGGCAAGTCTCGGTCCAATCTAGAAATGCTTAACACCCGCACATGAAAAGAGGTAGAAAGGGACACCGGAGGACATAGGAGCACCGGAATGCAAAACGGACAACGGGGAAAATGCTCGGATGCATGAGACGAACACGTATGCAAATGCAATGCACATGATGACATGATATGAGATGCATGACAAAGACAAAACACACGGAGACAAAAACCCAACAACGAGGAAATAATATAACTTAGTGCCGGAAACGGCAAGAGTTGGAATACAAATAAGGTAAATTACATCCGGGGTGTTACAACACTCCACTACTACGAAAGGATCTCGTCCCGAGATCTAGGACTGGAAAAACACCGGGTACTCAGAACGGAGGTGATCCTCGCGTTCCCAGGTGGCTTCACGGCCGGAATGATGTGACCACTTGACTTTCAGGAATTTGATAGACTTGTTGCGAGTCTTGCGCTCAGTTTCTTCAACAATAGAAATGGGGTGCTCACGATAAGACAGGTCTTCTTGGAGATCAATGTCTTCGAAGTTGACGGTGCGGTCAGGAGTCTTGAAGCACTTGCGGAGTTGAGAGACATGAAACACGTCGTGCATGTTTGCAAAGTTGGAGGGAAGCTCAAGTTGATAGGCGAGTTCGCCTCTTTTGCCTAAGATCTTGAAAGGACCCATGTATCTAGGGGCAAGCTTCCCTTTGATACCGAAGCGACGAGTACCTTTCGTTGGAGAGACGCGGAGGTAGACATGGTCTCCGATCTCGAAAGCCAAGTCACGATGTTTGCTATCATAGTAACTCTTCTGGCGCGATTTGCGCGGCTTTGAGATTATCACGAATGACTTTGCACATCTCTTCTGCCTCTGTGATCAAGTCATTACCAAGAAGTTGATGTTCACTGGTCTCTGACCAATTAAGAGGAGTACGACACTTCCTGCCATAGAGAATTTCAAATGGGGCCTTGCCCGAACTCGCTTGGAAGCTGTTGTTGTACGAGAACTCGGCATATGGAAGACAATCTTCCCACTTCATACCGAAGGAGATGACGCAAGCCCTGAGCATATCTTCAAGAATTTGATTGACTCGCTCGACTTGGCCACTAGTTTGAGGATGAAAAGTTGTGCTGAAGCGAATGTTGGTGCCCATGGCCTTCTAAAAAGAATCCCAAAACTTCGAGGTGAAGATGCTGCCATGATCTGAAGAAATCAACTGCGGAATGCCGTGTAGAGAGACAATCCGGGAGGTATATAGCTCTGCTAACTGAGCTGCTGTTATAGATTCTTTGATAGGCAGAAAGTGAGCCACTTTAGTGAGTTTGTCAATGACAACAAAGATAGCATCATTGCCACGCTTGGACTTTGGAAATGCAGTCACAAAGTCCATCTCAATATGATCAAACTTCCATTCTAGAATGGCAAGAGGTTGGAGGAGACCAGCTGGTCATTGGTGTTCTGCTTTCACTCTTCTGCAGACATCACATTCATTCACGAACTGAGCAATCTCACGCTTCATTCGAGTCCACCAATATGACTGCTTGAGGTCCTGGTACATCTTTGTACTTCCAGGGTGAATAGAGAGGAGTGAATTGTGATCCTCGTTCATAATGACTTTACGAAGATCACCTTTAGGCACAACAATGCGATCCTCGAAGAATAGAGTATCCTTGTCATCAAGACGATAGCACTTGTACTTGGGTTGACTCTTGGAAATTCCAATCTTCACCTTCTTCACCATAGCATCAAGAAGTTGAGCCTCGCGAATCTGATCTTCCAAATTAGGAGAGACTTGGAGGTTGGCGAGGAAACCTTGAGGAACAACTTGAAGGTTGAGTTTACGGAAAGCTTCACAAAGCTCGGGTTGGTAAGGCTTGATAATCAAACTGTTGTAGGAAGCCTTCCTGCTCAATGCGTCAGCAATTACATTGGCCTTGCCCGGAGTATATTCGATACTCGGATTATACTCTTGAATCATTTCGACCCAACGAGTCTTCCTGAGGTTGAGATTAGGCTGAGTGAAGATGTACTTGAGACTCTTATGATCAGTGAAGATGTCCACTTTTCTTCCCAATAAGAGATGTCTCCAAGTTAAAAGAGCATGGACAACTGCCGCCAACTCGAGGTCGTGAGTGGGGTAGTTCTTTTCGTTGGGCTTCAACTGGTGAGAGGTATAGGCCACAACTTTCTTCTCTTGCATCAACACTGCACCAAGACCTTGAAGGGAAGCATCACAAAAGACCTCAAATGGTTTGGATTCATTAGGAGGAGTCAGAACTGGAGCAGTGACTAACTTCTCTTTCAGGGTGTTGAAAGCGATGTCACATTTAGGAGACTAGACATACTTCACATGCTTCTGGAGAAGGTTGGAAAGAGGTTTCGCGATCTTAGAGAAGTTATCAACGAACCTTCGACAATAGCTTGCGAGACCAAGGAAGCTGCAGAGTTGCTTCACATTCTGACGTGGTTCCCAATTCACAATTGCAGACACCTTCTTAGGATTCACCGCTATGCCCTTGGCAGAAATGATATGCCCAATGTAGAGAACCTCATCGAGCCAAAACTCGCACTTTGAAAACTTCGCATAGAACTGATGTTCTCTGAGCTTATCCAGCACCAAACGCAAGTGCTTGGCATGATCCTCCTTGTTCTTGGAAAAGACCAAAATGTCATCAAGGTAGACCAAGACGAGGTCATTTGTGTAGGCATTGAAGATGAAATTCATCATGCGAGAGAATGTTGGAGGAGCATTGACGAGGCCGAAAGACATTACAGTGTATTCATATGAACCATAGCTTGTTCTGAACGCTGTCTTAGGGATATCTTGCTCACGAATGCGAATCTGATGATAGCCCATACGAAGATCAAGTTTGGAGAATACTTGAGCACCTTTGAGTTGTTCAAAAATCTCGTTGATGTTGGGAAGTGGGTACTTGTTCTTTATGGTCTTCTTGTTCAATGGATGGTAGTCGACGCAGAGTCGGTCCGTTCCATCCTTCTTCTTCACAAAAAGAACACCACAACCCCACGGAGAAGAACTAGGTCGGATGACACCCATACGCTCTTGAATATCGAGTTGCTTCTTCAGCTCCTTCAACTCTTAAGGTCCAAGCTTGTAAGGACGTTTGCGAACACGCTCTGTGCCAGGCTCAAGATTGATGACGAATTCAACTGGCCGGTGCGGAGGCATTCCTGGAAGCTCTTCTGGAAAGATGTCTTGATATTCGCAAATGACTGGAATCTGAGAGATGGCATCCAGCTCGCCCTTCTCATTGAGAGAAAACAGACGAATGGTATTATCCCGAGCTGCAAAGACGATTACATCCTCAGACGAATGATTCAATTGAATCTACCTGGCAGCACAATCAAGCTGAGCCTTTTGCTTAGAAAGCCAGTCCATTCCAAGAATAAGATTGATATCCAAGTTACCAAGGACCATTGGAGAAGCCGGAAACTTGAAATCACCCATCATGATAGAAATATCCGGGACCATCATGCTAGAACTCAAACGCTTAGCCAGAGAAACAACTTGCAATGCTTTAGGTAATGCCTTAGTGCCAAAGTTGTGATCCGATGCAAATGGGAATGACATGAAAGAATGCGATGCACCAGAGTCAAAAAGAACTTTTGCTGGAATATCGTTAACAGGAAGGTTACCCATGATGACATCTAACGAGTCCTCTGCCTGAGCTGCATTCATCATGTTGACCTTGGTGTGCTTGGGATTATGCTTGACCACTGCGGTACTAGCAGATCTTGCAGGAGGAGGAGGAGGAAGACGCCTCTGATTGAAGCATTTGTTGGCATAGTGACCTTTCTGCTGACACTTGTTGCACGTGATCTCCGAGAGCGGACGGTGATACGGAGCACTTGATCTTGGAGCTTGAGACGAAGTCTTGTTCTGAAAGCCTGGGTTGGGTGGGTGGGAAGATCCATTGCCACCTTTGCTCTTCTGCTGATAAGGCTAACGGAACAGAGGAGGAGGCAACCAATACTTTTGCTGCTTAGAAGCCACTTGAGTTGAGGAAGAAGGAGTTGCATCTGTGACTCGCTTCTTGGAAGCATCGCACTTGAGTTGAGCAGTCTCTTGCTTCATTGCCATATTGTAGAACTCATCATACTTCTTCGGCTCAAAAAGGACGAGAGCTAGTTGGAGATATTCTTTGAGGCCACCCCTGAACTGATAAATCATGCTCTTCTCTTCAGGGACGTCCTGCTTGGCGAAACGAGCGAGCCTCTGGAATAGAATGTTATACTGGTAAACAAACAAGCTGCATTGCTTCAGGTTGCGGAATTCTTCACGCTTGCTTTCAACAACACTCTGAGGAATGTGATGAGCTTTGAAGTCTTGACGGAATTCATTCCAGGTAATCACACGGCCTCCTCTGGAATCTTTGTATTGCTGAAACCATTCTGCAGCTTGGTCTTTGAGTTGGAAGGAGGCAAACTTGACAAAGTCCTCAGGCCTGACGTTGCTGCACTCGAAATGCTTGCAGATATCCACGAGCCAATCATCAGCGTCTAAGGCCTCGACACAATTGCTGAAGGTCTTTGGCTGGTTAGCGAGGAACTGGTTGAGTATAGCAAACTAATTCTGATTGTTGCCCTGGCCATGATTCCCTTGGTTGCGCTCTTGCAAGAGCTGCATAATCAGCTGCGTGTTTGCATTGGTAGCGGCCATCACAGCTTGCCATGCCTCCGGATGTGGAGGTGGTGGTGGCGGATCAAGATTCAGAGTCGTGCGCGTTGGAGGAGCCATCCTGGAGAGGGTGACATCCATTAGCATCTTGACAGACAATAATTTAAGCTGAATCAAACGGATTGAAATTGCAACATATAGTCTTCACATCCGAACAAAATGAACGAACACATTCCAATCGACATGGTCGCACTTCCATAAATTGAGAAGCCACTTAGATAGAGGTAGAAGAATAAAACAACAAAGTACGGACAAGAACAAATACTTGGTGAGGATTACCCAATCACAAACCAAATATCTGCGGAAGAAATACTAGAGCTACATGAATTCCCACCTATGAAACTCCCGAACCTTTCCGGTTGTGCAATCAGGTGTTGGGGATACAGGGGAAGCATAATATCTCACCCAAAGCTAGCAAATCCTACATCCAGTTGTATCCATCCTTCAACACATAACCAAGAAACCTTCGGAAATCATTTACCTCAACCTTCAAAAAGCATCCATTATACGAGTTATGGCAATACTCCCGAACTCCCGCCCCAGCACTGGGTGGCGTCGAGGTTATCTCACCAACAACTGCATAAAAGAGATTTTCGATGTCGGCGAAACTCAAGTATTCCAGAATTGCAACGATAAAATTGTGACGACAACACCTCGGAGCTCAACTCCCCGGGACACTGCCACAACCCCTAAATGTTAGGAGGCACCAAGAACAATGTTCTCATCACAAAACCATCAGAACGATTCCAAGATACCCGCGTGATCCTAAAAACATTTAGTGAAATTTTAGAAGAGAAGAGTCAAAACTCTACGTCAGGATGCCTCACCAGAGCGATGAAGGGACCGAGGAGTAAAAAGAAGTCCTACTCTCCGATATATATAATCCTAAATGACTAAAAACATTTTTCTAGACTCAACAACACCAACGATTCGATCAAGAAGGGGGATCCTAAGGTCGGGGAACGCTCTGATACCAACTTGTAACGCCCTCGATGCGGCTATATCTCCCACGTGTCGAAGCATGACTTAGAGGCATAACCGCATTGAAAGCAATGTTGCAAGTGAGGTAATCTTCACAACAACCCATGTAATACAATAAGGGAAATAAGAGTAACATAGTTGGCTTACACTCGCCACGTCACACAAATAGTATAAATAACATTACGTTCATCCAAATACACTCAAGGTCTGACTACGGAACCAAAATAAAGATAAACCCCAAATGCCACATAGTCCCCGATCGCCCCAACTAGGCACCACTACTGATCATCTGGGAAAGACACGTAGTAACGACGAGACTCTTCATCGAACAGCCACTTGAGCTCAATTGAATCACCTGGAGCAGTGTCATCGGTCCCTGCATCTGGTTTTGAAGGAATTTGTGAGTCATGGGGACTCAGCAATCTCACACCCTCGCGATCAAGACTATTTAAGCTAATAGGAAGGGTAAAGGTATGATGTGGAGCTGCAGCAAGCGACTAGCATATATGGTGGCTAACATACGCAAATGAGAGCGAGAAGAGAAGGCAAAGGCACGGTCAAACAACTATGATCAAGAAGTGATCCTAGAACAACCTACGACAAGCATTACTCCAACACCGTGTTCACTTCCCGGACTCCACCGAGAAGAGACCATCACAGTTACACACGCGGTTGATGCATTTTAATTAAGTTAAGTTTCAGGTTATCTACAACCGGACATTAACAAATTCCCATATGCCCATAACCGCAGGCACGGCTTTCGAAAGATCAAATCCCTGTAGGGGAGTCCCAACTTAGCCCATCACAAGCTCTCACGATCAATGAAGGATATTCCTTCTCCCAAGACAATCCGATCACACTCGGCATCCCGGTTACAAGACATCTCGACAATGGTAAAACAAGTCCAGCAACACTGCCCGAATGTGCCGACAAATCCCGATAGGAGCTGCACATATCTCGTTCTCAGGGCACACTCGGATGAGACTAGCTACGAGTAAAACCAACCCTCAAGTTTCCCCGAGGTGGCCCCGCAGGCAGCTCAGTTTGTACCAACACTCAGAGGAGCACTGGCCCCGGGGGGTTTAAATAAAGATGACCCTCGGGCTCCGGAAACCCAAGGGAAAAAGAGGCTAGGTGGCGAATGGAAAAACCAAGGTTCGGCATTTCTGGAGGAGTTTTATTCAAGGCGAACTGTCAAGGGGTTCCCATTATAATCCAACCGTGTAAGGAATGCAAAATCCGGGAACATAACACCGATATGACGGAAACTAGGGCGGCAAGAGTGGAACAAAACACCAGGCATAAGGCCGAGCCTTCCACCCTTTACCAAGTATATAGGTGCGTTAAGATAAACAAGATAATATTATGATATCCCAACAATAAACATGTTCCAACAAGCAACGGTCTCCAAACTTCACCTGCAACTAGCAACGCTATAAGAGGGGCTGAGCAAAGCGGTAACATAGCCAAACAATGGTTTGCTAGGACAAGGTGGGTTAGAGGTTTGACATGGCAAATGGGAGGCATGATAAGAAAGTGGTAGGTATCATAGCATAGGCATAGCAAAAGAGCGAGCATCTAGCAAGCAAAGATAGAAGTGATTTCGAGGGTATGGTCATCTTGCCTGCAAAGTTCTCAGAGTTGCCTTGATCCTCGAAAGCGTACTCAATGGGCTCCTCGATCACATACTCGTCTCCCCGCTCTACCCAAAGCAAGACAACAAGCAAAAGTAACACAATCAACCACGTGCAATGCTCAAACAACATGATGCAAACATGGTATGATATGCGGGATGCAGTATGTGATGCATATGCATGATTTGGAAAGGAATGATTGAACCTGGCCTAAACTTGGAAAACCAAGAGTGCCACTGGAAAGATGAGTTGATTTCGGTCGAAATTGATATAAAGATCACCGGAATTGGATGCACGGTTTGGAAATGGCAAGCGAAACAAATATGGCACCGGGCTGCGATAATCAGCACGAGACCATATAAATGCATCACAATAAATAAGCTACTGCACTCAAACATGGCAACAAAATACATGGCAGGGATCCACTCATGATGCTTGACAAAAGATGAACACTGAGCTACGGCTAATTCACTCAATAGCAGGTTCAAACAAGCATGGCAAAAGTGCAAAAGATAACAGGTTTCAGACTTCATGAAATTAACAGCATGTCAGGAATTTATCATCAGGAAGCAATGTTTAGAGCATGATAACTACATGCTATAGGAACATATCATGGAAAAGCAAGGCATGGTGTGAAGCTACTCAAAGCGTATAACAAAAGGCCCTTAGTGTCCATAAGCCAAAAGGGATCAGAAAATACAATTGCAAGCATGTGAACATAGCAAAAACATAAACATATTCAGACTTAGTGAAAAACTGGAGCATGGCAAAACAGACATCAAGTAGGCATGTTTATGAGCTCGATGGACTCACTACGAGGCATTGCATGACAAGATAAGCATATACCCAGCAAATAGACATGACATAGAAGCTAGACATGGCAAGAACAACAACATAGCATGCACGGATCAACAACAACAAGCTCGGCAAAAGTGTTAAACATGTTAACAATCTGCCAGGAATATTTTATAGCAAAAGTAGAGCTCGATTGACTCAAGCTAGGGTGCTCCATAATTGCAAACAAAGACATGGATGGATAGAGCACAACATTATCTACAAAACATCCTTACAGATCATTCTCAAAAGAGGCACGGATCACTAGGAAACAACATGAACACATGGCATAAAAATAATGACAGGGCAAGGACTTAGTGAAATTCTAAGTCCCTGAAATCAGCATCATTGAGTAAGCTACTTTGCATGCTTGTGCTAGTCACCAAAAATATCACAAAAATACATGGCATACACCTCTGTAAAGATGGCATGGCATTCTTCAAAACATATGTAGAGCTCAGGATCATAACATGCACACATTAATCATGGCAAAAATGACAAAAGTGCATTTGCTGAAACAGATCTGAAACTATCATCACATAGCCCTCTTCCAACAGCATTTCGGGCATCAAGATGAGCTCAAATGAAAATGATGCAATGATATGAAATGATGTACTCTTCGAGACGAACATTTTGATATGCTACACGCACGAATCGGAGCCACGATGAGGGAGTTATGACGCGTCAAATTATGCAAAAAGTTAGGGTTTCGGGGGGAAAGTCAACCAAGATGAACTGGATCCAGATCGGATCGGGTCTTGCACTGTAGCACGCACGCGAACCAAGGAACGACGGCGCCGGAGCTGTTCACCGGAGGCGTGGTACTTGCCGGTCTTAAGGGATCGGGGCGGCGCCGGCGATGGAGGTCGACGGCGGGGGTCGTCGCCGGCTCGGGCAGCGAGGGGAGCTCGCCGGAGTCGGAGTCTTCCTCCGGCCGGCGAGGAGCGCGGCGGCCGGCCGGGGCGAAGAGGCGCCGGGCGCGGAGAAGAAGGTGGCGGCGCCGGCTGGGGTGGCTCAGCCCGGTCGGGCGGCGGGAGGGCCGGCCACGGGCCTTGCGGGCCCGCGCGGTGCGGCGATGTGGGCACGGGCGGCGGCCAATGGGAGGAGGACACGTGGTGGCGGTGATGTAAGTCGGACACGTCCGGTCTGGGATTTTTGTCCGGTGGCAGCGGGTGGAGTCTCTCTAGGGTTTCGCCCGTGAATTGAAATGGGGGGTCTTTATAGGCGTAGAGGGAGCTAGGAAACTCCAAATGAGGTGCGGTTTGCGGCCACGCGATCATGATCAAACGCTCTAGATGATGGAGGAGGTTTACGTGGGTTTTGGTCCACTTTGGAGGGGTGTTGGGCTGCAACACACACGAGGCCTTTTCGGTCCTTTGGTTAACCGTTGGAGTATCAAACGAAGTCCAAATGGCACGAAACTTGACAGACGGTCTACCGGTAGTAAACCAAGGCTGCATGGAAAGTCTCAGTCCAATCCGGAAATGCTTAACACCTGCACACGAAAAGAGGTAGAAAGGGACACCGGAGGACATAGGAGCACCGGAATGCAAAACGGACAACGGGGAAATGCTCGGATGCATGAGACGAACACGTATGCAAATGCAATGCACATGATGACATGATATGAGATGCATGACAAAGACAAAACACACAGAGACAAAAACCCAACAATGAGGAAATAATATAACTTAGTGCCGGAAATGGCAAGAGTTGGAATACAAATAAGGTAAATTACATCCGGGGTGTTACACAAGCACTGGTAGTCGACCCAGTTGTTGAAGGCACTCGACTGACTAAAGTGCTGATGGATGGTGGTAATGGCCTGAATATTCTTTATGCTGAAACTTTGAAGGGAATGGGCATTCCGATGTCCAAGCTTAGTGAAAGCAACATGAGCTCCCATGGTGTTATACCTGGCAAGAAGGCTGAATCACTCGGCCAAATCGCCCTTGAAGTGGTTTTCGATGATTCCAAGAATTACCGCAAGGAAAAGTTAACATTTGAGGTAGTGGATTTCAAGAGTGCTTATCATGCCATTCTGGGTAGGCCTGCTTATGCACGTTCCCTGGATCGACCGTGTTATGTGTACCTCAAACTGAAAATGCCTGGCCCCAGAGGAGTGATAACTATCACTGGCAATCGGCAGGAGGCAGAAGAGTGCTTCCAGAAGGGCTCAAAAATTGCCGATGCACAAATGGCAGTAGTAGAATTGCAAAAGTGCCAGAAAAATGCAGATCCGAGTGATTTGCTGCGAGCTAAGAAGCCTGCCACAGACTCTGCATTTTAGTCGTCTGGAGAAACGAAACCGATTCATATTCACCCGACCGATCCCAATGCTGCTCCGACTCATATTTCAACAACACTCGACAGAAAATAGGAAGAAGCGCTCATCCAGTTCCTCCGTGAGAACTGGGACATCTTTGCATGGAAACCTTCTGACATGCCGGGTGTACCCAGGGGACTGGCTGAGCATCATTTGCGAGTAGACCCAAAAGTGAAACATGTCAAGGAACATCTCCGACGGTCCGCTGTCCAGAAGAGAAAAGCAATTGGTGAAGAAGTGGCTCGGCTCCTGGCAGCTGAGTTCATCCGAGAAATCTACCACTCTGAGTGGCTCGCCAATGTTGTCATGGTCCCCAAGAAGGATGATTCAATTCGCATGTGCATTGACTTCAAGCATATCAATCGGGCCTACCCGAAAGATCATTTTCCTCTCCACCGCATCGACCAAATCGTCAACTCAACTATGGGGTGTGAGCATTTGTCTTTTTCGCACGCCTATTCCGGGTACCATCAGATCCGACTGTATGGACCTGATGAGATAAAAACAGCTTTCATCACTCCATTCGGATGCTTTTGTTATGTCGCCATGCCATTTGGCCTGAAGAACGCCGGAGCCACATTCATGAGGATGATCTAGAAGTGTCTGCTCACTCAAATCAGTCGGAATGTGGAAGCATACATGGATGACATTGTGATCAAGTCATGAAAGGGTTCCGACCTGCTGGCTGACCTTGCTGAAACCTTTGCCAACCTTAGAAGATATGATATCAAGCTTAATCCATCAAAGTGCACATTCGGAGTTCCTGGCGGAAAGTTACTCAGTTTCCTCATTTCCGAACGAGGGATCGACACTAACCCAGAGAAAGTTGGTGCTATACTTCGGATGAAACGCCCTGTGCGTTTGCATGATGTCCAGAAGCTTACTGGTTGTTTGGCCGCCTTGAGTCGATTCATTTCTCGCCTCGGTGAAAAGGCATTGCCTCTTTACCGACTGATGAAGAAGTCTGATAAGTTCAAGTGGACTCCCGAAGCTGATGCAGCATTTGCAGAGCTCAAAGCCCTGCTTTCCACCCAGCCGGTGCTTGCTGCACCAATCAACAAAGAGCCTTTACTGCTTTATATTGCAGCCACTGGAGAAGTTGTCACTACAGTACTCACAGTCGAGCGGGAAGAAGAAGGAAAAGCCTATAAAGTTCAGCGCCCAGTATATTACGTTTCTGAAGTTATGACTCCATCGAAGCAAAGATATCCACACTATCAGAAGCTTGTTTATGGGATTTAATGACCACGAAGAAGGTCGCACACTATTTCTCTGATCATTCCATTACATTCGTCAGCGACGCTCCATTATCAGAGATTCTGAACAACAGAGATGCAACTGGTCGAGTGGCAAAGTGGGCGATTGAACTCCTTCCCCTGGACATCAAGTTTGAGGCAAATAAAGCTATCAAGTCCCAAGCAATAGTAGATTTCCTCGTCGAGTGGATCGAACAGCAACTTCTGGCCCAAATTCACTCGGAGCATTGGACCATGTTCTTCGATGGCTCCAAGATGCTGAATGGTTCCGGTGCTAGGGTGGTGTTGGTATCCCCCCATGGCGACAAACTCAGCTCCATCACATACCCCGACTGGAAAATCAAGCACTTGATGATCTAGCAAAGATAGGTTCCAAGAAGGAAGCCGTTCCCAACAATGTGTTCCTAGAACATATTCATACACCTTCAGTTCAACAAGATCCTTTCACTAAAGAGACCCCACAACCAAAGAGTGCCACTAATCCGACTGAAATCGAGGTCCTGACCGTGGTCGATTTGATCATGGAGGTTTTGGTCATCACTCCCAATTGGACAGTACCATATACCGCGTACATTCTTATAAAGGAACTCCCGAAGGATGAAGAAGAGGCTCGACAGATCGTCCGTCGATCCAAAGCCTTTACCGTGATAAGAGGACATTTGTTCAGAGAAAGTGTGACTGGAGTCTGCCAGAAATGCATAACACCTGAAGAAGGTCGAGTGATCATTAATGACATTCACTTAGGGACCTGTGGTCACCATGTGTCCTCTCGGACCATTGTGGCCAAAGCATACCGAGCGGGATTTTACTGGCCACGAGCAAATGAGATGGCAAAAGAAATAGTCGACAAATGTGAAGGTTGCTAGTTTTACTCCAACATTTCTCACAAGCCCGCTTCGGCCCTGAGACCATTCCACTCTGGCCCTTCGTTGTTTGGGGATTGGATATGGTTGGACCTCTGAGAACTGGTAGGAGCGGCTTCACTCATGTGTTAGTCGCAGTCGACAAATTCACCAAATGGATTGAAGCCAAGCCTATCAAAAACCTTGAAGCCAGCAATGCTGTCAGTTTCATCAGAGATTTAACATTCAGATATGGTGTTCCACACAACATCATCACTGACAACGGGTCGAACTTTGATTCTGATGAGTTCAGAGCCTTCTGTGCTTCTCAAGGTACTTGAGTCGACTATGCTTCGGTCGCCCACCCCCAGTCGAATGGACAGGCTGAAAGAGCAAATGGATTGATTCTCAAAGGACCGAAACCCCGACTGATGTGTGATCTCAAACATGCAGCAGGAGCATGGGTCAATGAACTTCCGTCAGTGTTGTGGGGACTGAGGACAACTCCCAATCGGTCGACTGGCAGAACTCCCTTTTTCTTGGTTTATGGAGCTGAAGTTGTACTTCCGAGTGACTTACTCCATAATGCTCCTCGAGTCAAGCTTTTCTCAGAAGCAGAAGAAGAACAGGCACGACAAGATGCAGTTGATCTCCTGGAAGAAGGAAGAGAAATGGCCTTGATTCGGTCGACCATCTATCAGCAAGACCTACGTCGATTCCATGCCAGAAACATGAGAGGTCGAGCATTTCAAGAGGGAGACTTGGTTCTCCGAGTGGATCAGAAGAAACCACACAAGCTTGCTCCTGCTTGGGAAGGCCCCTTCGTTGTCACTAGAGTGCTCCACAACGGAGCATACCACCTCTACAACGTCGAGCACAAGAAAGATGATCCGCGCGCTTGGAATGCGGAACTGCTCCGCCCCTTTTATACTTAAGCACTCAGTATGTTGAGATGTAATAAGAAGCACATTTGTAGTCTGTTTATCAAAGACAAGAGTTTTATAGTCTTCTAAAATTATTGTCAATTGCTTACGTTTGTTTCTGAAATCCCCCAGTGGGTGGCTTAGCTGTGAACCCGTTTCGCCTAAGTTTAAAAAAATCCTACCGAGTGATGAGCAAGCCTCTCACTCGGGGGCTTAGCTGTGAATCCATTTCGACTAACTTTAAAAAATCCTACCGAGTGATGAGCAAGCCTCTCACTCGGGGGCTTAGCTACGAATACGTTTCGCCTAATTTTAAAAAATCCTACCGAGTGATGCGCAACCCTCTCACTCGGGGGCTTAGCTGCAGTCCAGTACTCACCTAAGTTTAGAAAAATCCTACCGAGTGGTGAGCAAGTCTCTCACTCGGGGGCTTAGCTACAGTCCAGTACTCTCCTAAGTTTAAAAAAATCCTACCGATTGGTGAGCAAG